>NC_062535.1:17647343-17654843 GCF_022655615.1 Tachysurus fulvidraco | reverse complement strand
ACATGGTAGTGAAATTTTTGGGTGCTAGACATAAATGGATCAGAGCTAACTGTGAAACAACAAGGCAAGACTAGACAGATAAACAGAATGAATAAACAAATTAATTTTAAAGCCCCCAGCAAGCTAAGTGTAACTCAGACAGAGGAGATCCTGTGCTTTTAAGCAGGCCTCAGGTAGGTTTCACTTACAGTATGTAAATTACCTTTGTTGGTATAAAGTCAAGGTGTTGATTCCAGCAAAGTTCCCTTAAGTTTTATTAATTGCTGAGGGATGCAGATTTCTGCAGTCATCGTTGTGTTGCTTCGGGCAACAGTTACCAGGATTAGGTGTGGGTGCATACTTTAATTCTTATAATCATGTTGGTTGATGGCAGGTCTCACTTCATGAACAAATGCAACTATTAATTTCATGTTATAACAAGAATCACTGTTGAAAATTTTAATGTAAACTTGATGAGATATGTTGAAATAATTTAATAAATTATTCTTTTCTTTTGTTACTGATTTGGTTATTTTTTTCCAGAGTGGCTGACAATTGAGACAATACACATCAGAGCAGTTAAAGGACAACGAGTCTTGCTTACAGATGCAGTGGTGGCAGATCGGTGCTCCAATTGGTGGCAGATCGGTGCTCCAATTGGTGGCACAATGGTGAACTGATCTAATCACCTTTGTACACTGAACAGATACCTACACTTTTATGCCACCCAAAAAGATTCAGCCACTCTGAGAAGGATAAATCTTTTTATATATACATACAACTATACATTTTTGGGTTCAACAACATCAGGATGACTGCCGCCAATAAGGAATGGAAACCCAAGAAACCTCACTACATCCCTCAGCCCCCAGGTAAACCTTTCATTTACCACTGCTTTCAGTGCCCATTTACCTGCAATGAAAAATCTCACTTGTTCAACCACATGAAGTACGACTTGTGTAAGAACTCACTTTCACTGCAAAGCAAGATATCCCTCAACAATGTTGATGAAATTAGCATGACAACAGCTAGTACAGAGGCGCCGATGCAGAATAATGATTCGGCACAACTTGATTATTTGAATGAAATGACTACAGTCAAGCTGAAAGATGACCATAATGCCCAACCAAATGAGGAAGAGAGGAGTAAAGTATCTGAAAGAGTGTTGTTACCTCAGAGCGATCCACAACCAAAACAGAATGCAGATCTACTAATGAACAAATCATCATCCATGACAGATGGGATGAAAACCGAGACAAGCAATAATGAAGAACTGCCAACAACACATACATCTGCCTTTTCTGATGATCCCTCATTTCAGGAAGATCCAACATCAACCTTTCATCAACCACCAAAGTCCTTCCAACATGAAGTTCTTCCAGTATACAACCCGATTTCCATTTATAATTCAGTTCTCCTTGATTACAAACCCCAGCAGCAGGCAAAAGATGCAGAATATTTTTCCCAAAGACTGAAGTACCCTTCTTATGCCATCCACTATAATCTATACTCTACATGCTCTTCCTATTCACCTTATTTTGTTTGTGACAATTACTGCAATCATCTCAATTCCACTTCGCATTTTACTCCGTACTCCGGCGTAAGTACTCAATTCAACTCTCAACCACTTGGCATTCATCCACTCCTACCAGGGCAACTTCTTCCCATCCACTCCTTGCCAACAAGCCGCAATCTCACTTTAGATCAAACTTATAGATTTTACCATTCAAGTCCTTCTCTTATGTACCACCTCCAAGATCAGACCTATCTTACCTCATGTTCTAATTCAAAAAAAGGGCATTCTACTATGGCTGTACCCAACAATCTTGATCACGTAAGACCTGATGGATCGCATCTTGATTCATACTCAATGGATCAAAGAGAATTCTTTCTGATGCAGGAACCTGGGATCAGAATAAGCCAACAAAATAAAGTTCAAATGAGTCCCAAACTTGGCTGTTCTCCAACTGGGTCTCCAGCTACACCAAATACAAGAGATCACACCCAAAAAGACTCTCAATCCCTGAAACCACTGGATGTAAGTGAGCTAGATTCCCGACATGACCAACTGGAAGAGTATGACACTAATTCACTCTCAGCAAAAGATGGACCCAGACAACACAGATCCAAACACTGGCAGAGGTAAAAAATAAAAATAAAAAATATGTTTGGCATTCTTTTTTATAAAAGAAATTTGTTGAATATCTGAAGGTACCATTAAATACATTGACTAATGCATTGTTTAATCATTTGACATCCAGGGCAGCAGAACAAGAAGAAGTAACAAATGGTGATGTGGCCCAACTGAATCTCTCAAAAAATGAAACTGCATTTGAGGTTCCTTTAAATCTCTCTGTAAAACCTATATCTGGTATCCCTACCTCACTAAGCCATATACAAGATGAGAGTAAAACCATCACCTGGGGAACTATGGATTCCGGTTCATTGAAAGAAGAAAATGATGATACCACAGATGAAGAAAAAAGGACAGCTGCATATGCTTTGTGTCAACTGGCCCAGTGGAATCTGTCGGAAAAGATAGAATCCTCAGAGACAAGCACACGCTTGAGCAAGTTCACAGACACTAGTACTAACGACCATCAAATCAGCAACCATCAAATCAGCTCTACTTTATTTCATGCTAACTGCATAAGCAGTAATCTGGTAGCCATTCCTGAAAACACATTTTCAACTGAAGAAAGTGATAGCACTGAAACAGAGAAGACAAATTTTTCTTCTGACTTTCCTGATCCAAAATCTGCCCTGGATGTTAATTGTTCCACATGTTATCCTGACGCTACAACAGTCACCGATACCAAACCCAGAACCAAAATTCAGACAAAATTCAGAAGATATGGAACATCTGCAAAGAGGAACACAGACTCAGTTCCTAGCAATCGCATTCTAAGGAAAAGACTTCGGCGTTAGCTGCTTCTAAATTGTATCATTTGATTGCACAGCATTCGGAAAAGACTAGAGCTAGACTTAATGTTTAGGGACTTTTTACTAATTCAATGAAACTTCAGTCATCCAGAAAACTTTAAAAAAATTAAAACAGGAAAATAGTATCTTTTGGTTTTAGTTTTTACTTTTTAATCCATTTATACCAAGATATTTGTTAATGCTATTGTTTTTGACATGTGTGTATTATGACTGTCTATGTTTATGTTGTGTGTGTCGAACAAGTACAGTGTTGTGGAAAAGAATTTCCCCTTTGGGGACAATAAAGTAATAAAGTAAAGTAAAGTAAAAGTAAAGTAATGCTATACAAAGTAAATAACTCCTTTTTAATTACCAAAGTTTATTTTATTTTACTTTTATTGAAAGTTTTACTATCAACATTTAATAGCTACCATCTTAAAAGTCTGTCAAAAGCGTCCTTATCTCTCACATAGATAGGCCAGAGCATTGTGTAGTTTCATGCTTAACTTCAGAAACTCTCCTAACTACACAGACATACATATTAGCAGGTGTACCTGAAACCTGCTAAACTGCAGTCATCACACAATGCAGGTACAGACATGTTGGGCTTAATGACTGTCTCTCATCTGCCTACACAAGACATGACACATGTGCTTATATTATAGCAGCTAAAAACAGTCGTTCCCTCACCTTTTTCTCAGTAGCTTGTCATGTTAGTAAGAAATTGCAAACTGTTCATTCTTTTCCCCCAAGGAATACCTCTGTTACAAGACACTGACAAAGCCTGTAAATAGATGTGTCTTTACAGAATACTTTACTACTGTATATTGATGTTAGAAAATGTTTTTAATCCATTTTTTAAAACCCACCCAGTGTACCCACGAACGGGTCTGTGAGAGAGCAGGTAATAGAGAAATGATCGTGTTTGAGAATGAACACATTAATATAATAATTATTTTAAAAAATTCAGTCGTTGCTCTAATAAATCATGTGTAACACATTTAAATGCAAATGACATTCATTTATTGTCGCTTACTGATATACTGTATATCATGTGTGTCTTCATTAAATATTAACCTCAAAGTATTTGCCTTACAGGATGCACTTAACTCATTCAGCGGTAGCCAATAAAGCTTGTATTTATAAATAAATCAATATATTGTTCAACAGAAGAACAGCATAGAGTAGTTCAGCATTACAATATATAACCAGATTAGCTTCGTTTATCCTTCTTTTTTTACCCATTGCTTTTCTTTTAGTTAAATCTCTCCACATATAGACTGTTTACTTGTGAGCAGTTACTTGGTTGTGCAGGTTTTGGTTAGCAGGGCTCCTGAGGTCCAAGTTGTGTGGAGATGAAACCCCTCTCAACCCCCCACCCACAGTGCATTGTGGACAAGCCATTGAGTCAGGCACATGGTTCTGTGAGGAAAAGCCAAGGGTTACAATCGATGCTGGACCCTGAATAGACAAGTATCCATAGACAGAAGGCAATAGAAAACAAGTTGGCGAGAAGAGAAACACAAAATTAGTTCACGTCAGGTTTCCTGAAATGTTGCTTACCCCCCTGTCATAGCCTAGTTCTGCACTCTTCGGGCCTGAGACCATTGTGTCCTTGTGATTGACAGGTCCTTTTGGTTGTGCAAGGGGCAGAGCCATGCTGATTGACAGCAAAACCCCATCTCATAAGCAGCATGTGACAGCTGAACTCCATCTCATAAGCAGCATGCTAGAGACTGTAGATGATGGAGTATCTGTTAGCACTTCATTAAAAGAGTATGGTATCTTAATCAGTTATTTCAGGTACCTTAAATCATTTCTGTAAATACTGAATTATATATCGTTTAATTCAGGGATCAATTTTATTCTAAAGCCTGATGTGTGATTTTATTACATTCAAATTGTGTTATTTTCAATATGCTAAATCCAGATTTGTCTGTTCACATTGAATTTAATTTTAGTACATATTTCAGTATGTTTCACTTTAGCTCCAACTGAGCATGTAATTAACAGCCTTCATAACAGCCTGATCTCTTTCAAGTAATTTTTGGCCTTCAGAGAAATGGATTGTTGCTGTGGCTCTGAAGCTGGGGGGCTGTTTGGAGGCGAGGCATAGAGGAGATGGGCAACAATGGCTGTGGAAGGTTAGAGGGCAGGTCTGGAGGCTGGGGTGTGTTTTGGGATGAGGGCAGAGGAAGAGAGGCACTGTAGGGAAGAGCACCAGGCAAAGCATGAGCAGGCAGTGGGGAAGTGGAGTTCGGACGCATCTGATTCAGAGTCAGTCTGCGTTGGTCACAGTGGAAAGGGTTAGTGGGCGATGGAGCACTCAGACCTGAAGAGAAAGAAAAAGAAAAAGAAGAGAATAGGGGCTACTAAGTACTGCATTTTTTGTAGTAAATGCTAGCTCCAATTTGACCATGTTATCTTGTTATCAGAATTATTCAAAATTCTGAGCACTGACATTCAAAGCAGTTTCTCAACTTTCTAGTCCTAGATTTCTAGGTGTCTTGCGCCCTATACTTGGTCATTTCTCTTGCATTGGTTAACCTCTAATGATAATGATAAGAACTGGTAGTCTCTTAACCCAAACCAGTCCAACTATCTATCTCATTATCTAATACAGTCCGAGTCTCATTCATTTCCAGTCTCAGTCTTGAGGATGATAAGAAAAGAACAGAAACAAGACTGAGACTGGAAATTAGGGGATCTTATCCCCTAAGACAGGATGTTAAGATCCCTCTCATTCCACTCACTGTTTCACCTTCTGAGCCAGTACCAATCCATATATTATTCCCCAGTACAGTCCCAATGCTACAATTTTTTGTTCATTTCTGTTTCCATCCACAATTGAGTCCCAGATCCAATATTATTCCCCAATCCATTGCCATACCCTGTATCATCCTTTAATTCTATCACAGAATTTGTACCTTCCAATCCCACCTTACTCCATGTCTAGATGCCCATTCAGTATCTTGTTAACAAGTCTGGACCTTATTCTTTTCCCATCCCAGTTCCACACCCAGTATCATCCCAATCTAGTCCCAATTCTTGTGTTATTCTCCAATCCAGTCGCAGTTCTTGCGTTAATCTCCAATCCAGTTCCAGTCCTTATGACAAGACCTAATATAACATCAATCACTATTATCATCCTCCAATCCTTTACTAATCCCTATCTAACCCTCCAATCATATCCCAGAACAAATCTCATTCTCCAGTCCAGATATGATCTCAGATTCAGATCCAGTCCGTGTTGTAGGTCCAGTCTGTGTCTACTCCATCATCATCACTAGTCCTGCATCTACAGCCTCACAGTATCACTTTAGGTTCCAATGTTTTCCATCACACCTTCTACAGATCAACCAATGAGTAATCCTGACATTTTTTTTTTTTAAATTTCACAAATATGTTTTTGTGTGTTAGTGTCTAACCTGAGAGGAAGGGGTTTTTGCTCTTGGCTGGTATATTGGAGGGGTTGAGTGGATGTGTTTGTGAGTGTTGTTTTGAGGGAATAAGTGTGTCTAGGTTGATGAGTGATGCAGCAGTAGGGCCAAGAAATGCCTCTGGTGTGCAGCACTTTCTAGGAGTCACTGAATCCAGTGGAGGGCCAAGATGAGAGCAGTCAAAGGTCACCGAACTTGCTTCAACTCTTCCATTTACCTGCCCACCCACCACCAAGTCAGAAAATGGATCTATATCTGAAATAGAGAGAAAGAATTTGTGTTCCATCAGCCAATATGTACAGACAGAACTTTAATGCATGCTTTCAACATATACAGTGAACTTGACTCAACTAATGGTCATGCAATGCTACATTACAGTGTCTATTAAGGTGATGAGGAATCAACCATGGGGAAAGATCATGACAAATCAGCAAAAGCACATTACAAATCAAATAAAATGCAGGGCAGGTAATAACAATAGTACCTGTTGGACTCTCACAGCGAGGGCTGAACACACTGTTAGGTCGTGTGTCTCCAGGTTCCTCTTCCTCAGGAATGGAAAATGGGTCGACTCCTGCTGAGGCTTTGTTACAATGCACACCAGGTGTCAATTAAACACTGTCTCTACTGTTTGTGTGAAAGTGTATCTTTTTTGCTTATTTTGTGCAGTACCTGGCCGAATTGGACTTCTCCAGGGTTGTTCAGTAGATTTAGATGTGGACTTAGAGGGCAGGGCTCCCCATGGGTCTGGTGGAGATTGGTTCGTAACCCAGTGTTGATCTGGACTACCAGACGAGGGGTGGGGTTTCCAGGGACTACCAACTACAGGGGTACTGGTGTTAACCACAGCTAGAAAGAGTGAGATATACAGAAATGTGTATATTTCCATGCATAATGCTAAATATGGATTTTTATCTGGTTTCCCATTTAAACAACATTTAATAAATTTAATAAATGTAAACCACACTATATCAAAATGTGAAGATGAATTCAGAAACTGACCAACAGTATCCCAGGGATCAGAGGTTAAAGGGCAGGAGGGCTGGGCATCCCAGAGATCATCACTGGTTGGTGCTTCAGTTTGTCCTGATTTTCCAAATATGTCCACCAAATCAATCATGGCTGACTGGAAGAACAAACAGTTCAAATAGCAGACAAT
>NC_062535.1:17629843-17642343 GCF_022655615.1 Tachysurus fulvidraco | reverse complement strand
TTTGAGCTTCATATTTTATATATTTATATATACTGAGCTTCACACTACAAATATGGGACACGTTTGATACTGTTCACACCTGTACTGAGTCCCATTAGACCATACATTAATGTCAGTTGAGATCAGAGCTTTAGTTAATACTCTCCTGTTAGCTGATCCACATTCTGAAACTATTAATTCCCACAAAATCAGTGCCATGACATTATGAAGCGTTAATAAGCGTGTTCAAACCTGATGGTCGTCCATAGTTAGGTGAGCAGTCACAGGTTAAACAATCAAAGAACCACCAGTCTACCACTTCTGAAATATCTTAGATTAATTAGATGAAGCCTGATTCTAGACTTAACCTACACTAGCTGTTGTCAATATAATTCATTAACTACACAATTGTACATATTTGAATATTTGATGCTGAATCTGATGCCCCCAGTGTCACCCATATGAGGATGGGTTCCCCCTTGAGTCCGGTTCCTCTCAAGGTTTCTTCCTTTACCAATTCAAGGGAGTTTTTCCTTGCCACTGCTGCCTGAGTCATCTCAGACTTGCTCATAGGGGAATAAATACATACACACTGTGAACTATATACATCTAATAATAATCTAGAATTTTTATTCTGTTAATTCTTATTTCTTTTATTATTTGTTAATTCCTTTATCATTAATTATGTTTACCTTCTGCTCTGTGTTTATGTTCTGTAAAGCTGCTTTGGGACAATGTCTATTGTAAAAAGCGCTATACAAATAAACTTGAATTGAATAAACTTGAATTGAATGCTAAATTCTGGCAGATTTGGCAACCCGTATGCTCATCCCTGGTGTTTTTTTTTTTTTTTGGTTGATGGTTGTGGAAGGTGTCTGCAGTTTGATTCAAGGTTCTCCAGAGTGTAATATGTCGTGAGCAGGAATACACTAAATGTAGAGTGCTGGAGTGACTAAATGGAACTGTAATATTCTACCACAGCTAGAAGGCCTATTGGAGCCAAAAACAAAACACACACAAAACACCCCCACATACAGGCACATTTTCTGAGTCAGAGTAGCTCTTCTATGGAGGACTTACAGAGTCCTCATGAGATCATCGTACACGCGTGGCTGCAGATCCCTGATTACCACATTCACCTCCGACCGTTTGTAGGCCCAACACCTCCATCACACAGGCAGACACACAAGACGTTCACACTCACACACAGCGTCTGACAGAATCTACCCAGTGTGTTAGTCTATAAATATGTCATGTTGAAAATCCCTGCAGCAAACGCAACAGCACTGAACACCATTACTGCATCTCTCTCTCTCTCTCTTTCTCTCTCTGTCTCTCTCTCTTACCTCCAGCATCACTCGCTCTCCTCTGTGTGCTTCAGGATGGAGTGCCGAAGTGAGGGACCTAGATAGAGAGAGAAAACGAGCATGCGATGCTCTGATCCACAACACGCGGTACTCGGGTAAAAAAAAAGAAAACCCACCCTACCCGTTACTCCTCCCTCGGGTGCAGCATTTCACTTGTAAGAACGGAGAGAACCTGATGTGTCGTGCTCTCATGCTTGCTTACGCAGCGTGTAGGAGAAAGAGTAGAGGAGAGAGAGAGAGAGAGAGAGAGAGAGAGAGAGAGAGAGAGAGAGAGAGAGAGAGAGAGAGACATGGAGAGAGCGAGAGAGATAGAGAGACGGGGAGATGAGCTGCAATTAACCCCTTCTTCCCCAGTACCACTCAAAATCTAAATGAATCACATAGAAAAAAGGCCAAATACTCCTCCTGCTGCTGCTTATAGTATAGTACTACTGTCTTAGTATAGTATAGTATAGTGTAGCCTTAGTATAGTATAGTAATGTCTTAGTATAGTACAGTATAGTATAGTATAGTATAGTATAGTGTAATATAGTATAGTCTTCGTATAGTATAGTATAGTGTAGTATAGTGTAATATAGTATAGTCTTAGTATCGTCTTAGTACAGTATAAGTATAGTATAGTGTAGTATAGTGTAGTATAGTGTAATATAGTATAGTCTTAGTATCGTCTTAGTACAGTATAAGTATAGTATAGTGTAGTATAGGCTTCGTATAGTATAGGATAGTATAGTATAGTATAGTGTAATGTATCTTAGTATAGTATAGTGTAGTATAGTGTAATATAGTTTAATGTAGTATAGTATAGTGTGGTATAGTATAGTGTAGTATAGTATAGTATAGTATAGTGTGGTATAGTATAGTGTAGTATAGTATAGTATAGTGTAGTATAGTATGTAATCTATCATCCAATATAAAAATTCCAAACGCTTTGTGTATTGTTGTGGTGCCATATGATATGATACACTGTGATTCTACGATACACTGTGATCACAAAGATCCATTTAAATCCTTTTTGTCAGCGTAGTAAGAGTGAAATCTAAGAGACAGAAACAGCACACAACTGAGAGGAAAACTCCTGTAATAAAGTCTCCAAATCATAAACGCTCGACTTGTAATGAGATGTAAATCCAATCTAATGCAATCTGTCTCAATTTTTCCAAGGTGGAGGTTTTGTGAAACTATACTCATATATTTCAGCTGTATATTTGATCGGTTGGTTGTCGTATTTCATTTGATCTTCAATACTAATGAACTTAATTGGGTTTTCTTCATTCAAGTCTTGAATGTTTTGTTGGTTCATCATCAATCACTGGGGTTTAATCCTTGACTGAACCATTTGTGTCATTCAGTGGGGAGTAGATTGTATGGTTATTGGGTTTGGGTGAGCTGGGGATGGAGATGGCGAGATTTACAAAGATGGGTCAGGGATGCAATGAATATGATGCAAGGTCAGCCATGATACAGTGCCACTGGAGCGAAGAGGGTTAAGGGCCTTGCTTAGGGGCCCAATGGTGGCAACTTGATGGCACTGGGGCTTGAACCACAATCAAAAAACCAGAGCTTAACCACTTGATCCACCACCGCCCCAAAGAGATCTAACTTATGAGGGTGGCGATGGGAAGAGACAGGATTTATGAGGATGATGCTGGGATAGAGAGATATTTTTGTTATGTAAATAGGATTATAAGAATGGCATGAGGATGGAGACTTATGAGGATAGAGACGGGATTTTTGTAGGATGATGTTGAGATACAGAAAATTTGTGAGGATGGAGAGGTATGGAGACAGGACTGTGTGAATGAGGTAGGTATATAGATGACATTTATGAGGATCTAGAGGGGATGAGACAGGGCTTGTTAACATCGGAATAAGGAATGGAAGTTCTGCACACCTAGACCAGGTAGTCAATGGTCTTCATCAGTTCCTCTAGACACTTTGGAGCTGTTCGAGGTGCCCAAGAACTGGTTTGATAAAAACCTCACAAGAATGAATAAGGAAACTGAGACAGAAGGCTATAAAAAGGCTTGCTCTATTTCTGGCTTGTTTCATTAGTTGCCATACACAGATCTCTCTGTGTGTGTGTGTGTGTGTGTGTGTGTGTGTGTGTGTGTGTGTGTGTGTGTGTGTGTGTGTGTGTGTGTGTGTGTGTTTGTAGAGAGAAATGTTTCATTTGCTGTTGTAGAGGTTTTCTTGAATTTGCTGAACTTCTTCGAACAGATCTCCAAGAGAATCAATCATTTTCACCATAAGCATGTACACCTAAAACACACACACACACACACACACACACACACACACACACACACACACAATAACAATCCATCATTATTACAGTTATCTAAGTTAACTTGTGTCTCTCTTTGATCTAAGTGCCTTTGTAGGCATGGCTTCTGTTCTTATTATTCCCATTCTAGGAGGCGTGGCCGCTGTGCTTGTTATTATTCCCAGTCAAGAGGCGTGGCCTCTGTGCTTGTTATTATTCCCAGTATAGGAGGCGTGGCCACTGTGCTTCTTATTATTCCCAGTCTAGGAGGCGTGGCTTCTGTGCTTGTTATTATTCCCAGTCTAGGAGGTGTGGTCTAGGCATCTATCAGGTCCATCACAGTAAAAGAGGTATGGCATGTGTGTCTATCACTCCCACTGTACATGTCAGTCTGAGTGAGTGAAATTCAAAATAGAGAGAGAGAGGGGGGGGGTGAATTACACACTCCTAAGAGCAGATATATATTAGATATTTGCTTCTATTATAAACTGAAGAGGTCTCACTCCTGTGAAGAACATCTTCTCAATTAATACGAGAGAGGGTGTGAGAGAGAGAGAGAGAGAGAGAGAGAGAGAGAGAGAGAGAGAGAGAGAGAGAGAGAGAGAGAGATCATGGGTGGGTTGGGATCATAATAACTGTTGGATCATTGTTTTTAGTTAGTCATATTTTAATCTAGTAAAATTTGCTGTCGTTTAATTTTAACAACTGATTCGAGAGGAGAAAAAGAGGGAGGCAGAGAGAGAGAGAGAGAGAGAGAGAGAGAGAGAGAGAGAGAGAGAGAGAGAGAGAGAGAGAAAGACACTCATAATGAGAGAGGCGGGAGGATGAGAGAAGGAGAGAAAAAAGCTGGCAATAAGTGAAGTGGAAACTGTAGACACTCAGAATAATTAAAAGTATATAGTAGAATAACTGAATATAAACTGTTGAACATCTCTTCAACAGGTTACATTAACGGTTACATTAACCTCTGAATTTTACATTTTAACATGAATATTCAGCTCCAGAAATATTGGAACCCTTGTGTAAAAACTGTTGATGTGTGTGTGTGTGTGTGTGTGTGTGTGTGTGTGTGTTCTCACATTTCTTACTTTGTTGGGTCCGGTCACCGGGAGCACACCAACGGTGTGGGGCCCAACTACGTTGTGGGGTCCAAAATGCCGGACCCCACAACGTTTTTTCATTTTAACATGCTCAGGATACTCCCCTGATATGCCTAATGTGTTTTTTTTACTTGGCCCACAACGTAGCAAAAACTGGGTACGAGTGTGTGGGCCCTCGGTTCTCGAGCGCCCCCTAGGTAGATTTGGACCTGTCCGATGGTCCCGGAATGTGTGTGAGCTCACACACACTCTTGTAATTTAAATAAAGTTTTATTGAATAATACGATGTCAGGTGGTTATTACGAGATTTGCTGCTGTGAGAGAAAGGAATTATGGATCTTCATCACGAGGTTTCACAGACAAAGGACCTGCTGTTATGAGTAAGAGGTGAGTTAAATTTAAGATTGTTCATCTTTTATTATTAGGTTCCCAGTTACATGTAGCTATACTACAGTAATATACAAGGGGAAAGTATACATACTTATCACACGACTCTTATATTGGGTACGCACTACACCGAGCCCCGATGTGAGATTAGCTGTAGCGCTAGCGTTAGCTACAAACACGGCTAGCGCTAGCGTTAGCTACAAACACGGCTAGCGCTAGCGTTAGTAACCAACACGGATAGCGCTAGCATTAGTAACCAATACGGCTAGCGTTAGCGTTAATAACCAATACGGCTAGCGCTAGCGTTAGCTACAAACACGACTAGCGCTAGCATTAGTAACCAATACGGCTAGCGCTAGCGTTAGCTACAAACACGGCTAGCGCTAGCATTAGTAACCAATACGGCTAGCGCTAGCGTTAGTAACCAATACGGCTAGCGCTAGCGTTAGCTACAAACACGGCTAGCGCTAGCATTAGTAACCAATACGGCTAGCGCTAGCGTTAGTAACCAACCCGGATAGCGCTAGCATTAGTAACCAATACGGCTAGCGTTAGCTACATCACGGCTAGCGGACGCTAACCAGCGCTAGCTGTGTTTTTACTAATAAAGCGAATAGCTTGTACATTTATTCATTAATATTTAGTTATTTAAACTTATTCATTTATATATCAAACTGCGTAATTATCAAATAATAGCCCAATTAATTCTGAATTAACCCCAATGTAACTCAGGTCCTTTTAATGTTTAAATGGCTTGGGCCCCATATGGTGCTTTTGTCTGTCCATCATTAACACTTTTAGACACAGAGTTGTTTACAGGAGCTTACAGTTGAGTAACTCTTTCATTTAATCACATATTAAACTGCATTCTGGTGTTATTCCCCTTCTAAACTGGATCAACAAGACCAGTATGTTTGTAAAGATGCAGTTAAAACATAAAGGACCATTTGTCTAAAACAGCAGACATAGAAACAACAGGAAAAGGTACAATTAATATATGACATTAGCTCTGTTATAAATCCCCCTTCATGGGCATTATCAGGGTTTACAGTGGCAGTTGACAGGTGGAGGAATGTTTGTTGTAACATTGCAGTGTCTATTATAATTTCTAATAGTATCATTTCTTCATTATGGTTTGTCTTTGCTTTTATGGCTAATGTCAGTTGTGCTGTGACTTGGGAAATTAAATAATGCCATCAGTCCTGTTATTTTTTTTAATTACAAACACTATCTTAAGTTAAAATCACAGCACACCTGACTTTACTGCCTTTTGTTTACAAGGTTTGACTGTTATATGAATTATAGTTTTTTAGGAGGCATTTTTTTCATGCTGGCTACTTGTGTAACAATTTGAAAATATTTTTATAGACCCATAATGTTCAAAAAGAAGATCAGAACACGGCAACATCATACATACTGTCAAACAAAAATGGTGGTAAGCAAAATTCTTTTTTTTTTATTTAATATGCTTCAGTTTTCAGCATCAAAACCTGTCTTATTACATGCATAATTGTACACATTCTCATCTGAGGTTGGTTTAAGACAAGTATCTAAAATGAGATTGCTTTCAATCTCCTACATGTTATTGTGAGACCTGTTGTAACTTCTATAAAAGCCCCTGACAGGCCTCTGTTTTATGCTGCATCTGTTATATACTGCTGTAGAAATGATTTTGCATGAGGTTACTGTTGGAACTTCAGTGTATCTCCACATTCATGATAACTAAGAATGAATTACATGCTCATAGTATTGTTCTGTCTTTCAGGTGACTAATAAGCAGCCTTCTTCTGTGGCAGCAGACTCCAAGATGGTCTCTGATCTGAGTTCCCAACAAAAATCCCAGGGGGAGGATGCTACAGTAACACACAGGTAATGGAACAATGTGTAGGCTGTCTTTACTATTCATGTTGAATTGTACCCTATGTAGTTCCACAACCAAGACAGGCAGTTGCTCATATTGGTATTTTGACTTCACTTTACAGAGTAGGTCATTGGGTATTGGATTTATTCTGACAAACACCCTTTCAGATGTCTCTAGTCAGACTTACACACGTACGTTTCTAGTGTTGCCCTTCTGGGGCCCACCTGAACAGATTTGTAGGTTTTGTTGTTCGCCTTATATTCACACACACACTCTTGTTTCTAGTCTTGTCCTTATGGGGCCCTTCCGATTGGACCTCACTTTAAGTGATTGTATTTCATTTGGACAACAATTTTCAGCATCAAAACCTGGCTTATTACATGCATAATTGTACACATTCTCATCTGAGGTTGGTTTAAGACAAGTATCTAAAATGAGATTGCTTGCAGTCACCTACATGTTATTGTGAGACCTGTTGTAACTTCTATAAAAGCCCCTGACAGGCCTCTGTTATATGCCGCTATATGCTGCCTCTGTTATATACTGCTGTAGAAATGATTTTGCATGAGGTTTCTGTTGGAACTTCAGTGTATCTCCACATTCATGATAACTAAGAAGGAATTACATGCTCATAGTATTGTTCTGTCTTTCAGGTGACTAATAAGCAGCCTTCTCCTGTGGCAGCAGACTCCAAGATGGTCTCTGATCTGAGTACCCTACAAAAATCCCAGGGGGAGGATGCTAACACACAGGTAATGGAACAATGTGTAGGCTGTCTTTACTATTCATGTTGAATTGTACCCTATGTAGTTCCACAACCAAGACAGGCAGTTGCTCATATTGGTATTCAGATGTCTCTAGTCAGACTTACACACGTACGTTTCTAGTGTTGCCCTTGTGGGGCCCGCCTGAACAGATTTGTAGGTTTTGTTGTTCGACTTATATTCACACACACACTCTTGTTTCTAGTCTTGTCCTTATGGGGCCCTTCCGTTTGGGACCTTACTTTAAGTGATTGTATTTCATTTAGGCAACAGTCTTCAGCATCAAAACCTGTCTTACTACATGCATAATTGTACACATTCTCATCTGAGGTTGGTTTAAGACAAGTATCTAAAATGAGATTGCTTTCAATCTCCTACATGTTATTGTGAGACCTGTTGTAACTTCTATAAAAGCCCCTGACAGGCCTCTGTTTTATGCTGCATCTGTTATATACTGCTGTAGAAAATGATTTTGCATGAGGTTTCTGTTGGAACTTCAGTGTATCTCCACATTCATGATAACTAAGAAGGAATTACATGCTCATAGTATTGTTCTGTCTTTCAGGTGACTAATAAGCAGCCTTCTCCTGTGGCAGCAGACTCCAAGATGGTCTCTGATCTGAGTACCCTACAAAAATCCCAGGGGGAGGATGCTAACACACAGGTAATGGAACAATGTGTAGGCTGTCTTTACTATTCATGTTGAATTGTACCCTATGTAGTTCCACAACCAAGACAGGCAGTTGCTCATATTGGTATTTTGACTTCACTTCACAGAGTAGGTCATTGGGTATTGGACTTATTCTGACAAACACCCTTTCAGATGTCTCTAGTCAGACTTACACACGTACGTTTCTAGTGTTGCCCTTGTGGGGCCCACCTGAACAGATTTGTAGGTTTTGTTGTTCGACTTATATTCACACACACTCTTTTGTTTCTAGTCTTGTCCTTATGGGGCCCTTCCGATTGGACCTCACTTTAAGTGAATGTATTTCATTTGGACAACAATTTTCTGCATCAAAACCTGTCTTACTACATGCATAATTGTACACATTCTCAGCTGAGGTTGGTTTAAGACAAGTATCTAAAATGAGATTGCTTTCAATCCCCTACATGTTATTGTGAGACCTGTTGTAACTTCTATAAAATTCCATTAAAGGCACTGGGCTCTGTTATATACTGCTGTAGAAATGATTTTGCACGACTATATTGTTGAAACTTCAGTGTATCTCCATTTTCATGATGACTAAGAATGAATTACATGCTCATAGTATTGTTCTGTCTTTCAGGTGACTAATAAGCAGCCTTCTCCTGTGGCAGCAGACTCTGAGATGGTCTCTGATCTGAGTTCCCAACAAAAATCCCAGGGGGAGGAAGCTACAGTAACACACAGGTAATGGAATAATGTGTAGGCTGTCTTTACTATTCATGTTGAATTGTACCCTATGTAGTTCCACAACCAGACAGGCAGTTGCTCATATTGGTATTTTGACTTCACTTTACAGAGTAGGTCATTGGGGTATTGGATTTATTCTGACAAACACCCTTTCAGATGTCTCTAGTCAGACTTACACACGTACGTTTCTAGTGTTGCCCTTCTGGGGCCCGCCTGAACAGATTTGTAGGTTTTGTTGTTCGACTTATCTTCACACACACACTCTTGTTTCTAGTCTTGTCCTTATGGGGCCCTTCCGATTGGACCTCACTTTAAGTGATTGTATTTCATTTGGACAACAATTTTCAGCATCAAAACCTGCTTATTACATGCATAATTGTACACATTCTCATCTGAGGTTGGTTTAAGACAAGTATCTAAAATGAGATTGCTTGCAGTCACCTACATGTTATTGTGAGACCTGTTGTAACTTCTATAAAAGCCCCTGACAGGCCTCTGTTATATGCCGCTATATGCTGCCTCTGTTATATACTGCTGTAGAAATGATTTTGCATGAGGTTTCTGTTGGAACTTCAGTGTATCTCCACATTCATGATAACTAAGAAGGAATTACATGCTCATAGTATTGTTCTGTCTTTCAGGTGACTAATAAGCAGCCTTCTCCTGTGGCAGCAGACTCCAAGATGGTCTCTGATCTGAGTACCCTACAAAAATCCCAGGGGGAGGATGCTAACACACAGGTAATGGAACAATGTGTAGGCTGTCTTTACTATTCATGTTGAATTGTACCCTATGTAGTTCCACAACCAAGACAGGCAGTTGCTCATATTGGTATTCAGATGTCTCTAGTCAGACTTACACACGTACGTTTCTAGTGTTGCCCTTGTGGGGCCCGCCTGAACAGATTTGTAGGTTTTGTTGTTCGACTTATATTCACACACACTCTTGTTTCTAGTCTTGTCCTTATGGGGCCCTTCCGTTTGGACCTTACTTTAAGTGATTGTATTTCATTTAGGCAACAGTCTTCAGCATCAAAACCTGTCTTACTACATGCATAATTGTACACATTCTCATCTGAGGTTGGTTTAAGACAAGTATCTAAAATGAGATTGCTTTCAATCTCCTACATGTTATTGTGAGACCTGTTGTAACTTCTATAAAAGCCCCTGACAGGCCTCTGTTTTATGCTGCATCTGTTATATACTGCTGTAGAAATGATTTTGCATGAGGTTTCTGTTGGAACTTCAGTGTATCTCCACATTCATGATAACTAAGAATGAATTACATGCTCATAGTATTGTTCTGTCTTTCAGGTGACTAATAAGCAGCCTTCTCCTGTGGCAGCAGACTCTGAGATGGTCTCTGATCTGAGTTCCCAACAAAAATCCCAGGGGGAGGATGCTAACACACAGGTAATGGAACAATGTGTAGGCTGTCTTTACTATTCATGTTGAATTGTACCCTATGTAGTTCCACAACCAAGACAGGCAGTTGCTCATATTGGTATTTTGACTTCACTTTACAGAGTAGGTCATTGGGTATTGGACTTATTCTGACAAACACCCTTTCAGATGTCTCTAGTCAGACTTACACACGTACGTTTCTAGTGTTGCCCTTGTGGGGCCCACCTGAACAGATTTGTAGGTTTTGTTGTTCGACTTATATTCACACACACACTCTTGTTTCTAGTCTTGTCCTTATGGGGCCCTTCCGATTGGACCTCACTTTAAGTGATTGTATTTCATTTGGACAACAATTTTCTGCATCAAAACCTGGCTTATTACATGCATAATTGTACACATTCTCATCTGAGGTTGGTTTAAGACAAGTATCTAAAATAAGATTGCTTGCAGTCACCTACATGTTATTGTGAGACCTGTTGTAACTTCTATAAAAGCCCCTGACAGGCCTCTGTTATATGCCGCTATATGCTGCCTCTGTTATATGGTGCTGTAGAAATGATTTTGCATGAGGTTACTGTTGGAACATCACTCACACAACAGGCTCCATTCAATTTATATGTGAATTTTTAACTTGAAAAAAAATTATCTTCCAATTAAAACATGAAAAATATGTTCAATAAATTTTGCTGTCTTGTGTAGCAATGTACGTAGAATCTACTCCAAATTTTGTGTTTCTAACTGTCGCAGCACAAAATCTGTGGAGATTTACCTTCAACAGCTATTTTTAGTAGTTGGTCAAGAATGGGCTAACTTTCTTTTTCTTTCTACCTAGGTAAACAAGCTGTTACAAAAAGAATCTGGGCACCAGACAGGTAAGGAAGACTGTCAGCAGTGCATTGCTGCAGAACCTGAAGCCCTTGGAAGCAGAGAGTGGAAAGTGGTAAAATATCTCGTTAAATACCGCATTGCTTCCCACAGGAGAAAATTACAATGAAAGATTGTAAGATTTGTCTAAACACTTTAATGTGTGTAATGTTAATGGTGTTTATTATTTTGTATTAGTGTTTTTGTAGATTCTCATTGTTATGGAAGCTGTATGATCTTTCTTCTCCTGAAAGCTGTGTATAACAATGGGTACACACAATGTTCTGGACCTGAATTTATGTGATCCTTACATTTATTATTTGTTCGGGTCCTGTGATCAGGATCACACCAGTGAAAGCTCATAGGTTTTGACAAAGCACACTGTGATTGGTGTGTTTCTATTATTTTGTATAGTTTTCACAGGGTTGATCTGAAAGATGTATATTTTATTTACTTTTTTTTGTACTGAAACTGCCTGCACACTATGTTCTAATTTATGTGGAACTGCCTTTTTTCAAATATAAATACATGCTTCTTGAGGACAAAACCTGTTGTTAAGAGACTATTTTATGCCATGTTCGATGTAAAATATTACTTTTTGTTAGCCTGGCAAAGCCTGATTTTAAACGCAGTATGGTGTTTGAGAGGTTTGATTTGGAAATTCACCATGAATTTGGACCAGGTTCATTATCATCGTGTTCATACCCTGTCTAGTTATTGATGACAATCAGGTATGTCGGTTGGTGCAAAATAAATGGATATGGGATGTAGAGGATGTAAATTAGAGTAAAATCCCTGATGCAGTCCTGGATTTAATCAAGTTCAAACCAAGAAACTCTTAATATCTCTAGATAATTTTTTTGGTCCCTGCTAAGCTATAAAAACTTGAAATATGTGAGTGTGTGAAACTGGACCTCACAAGGGTACCCCGCTAGAAACTGGGCCTCACAAGGGGCCAAAATCCTTTTTTGAAAAAGTTTAGTATTTTAATAAATTGAAGTGATAGTTATGATTAGGATTTTTTTTTGGTCATGCCTGATTTTTTACAGAGTTGTAGAAGCATTGGAAAGGGTGGACCCCATAAGGGTACAAAAATGAGGTGGACCCCAGAATGTG
>NC_062535.1:17615940-17629343 GCF_022655615.1 Tachysurus fulvidraco | reverse complement strand
GTGTGTGTGTGTGTGTGTGCGCGCGTGCGTTCGTGTGTGTCCATGCCTGTCGGTGTAGTGTGTATCGATATCTTTGCTGTAGTTCAGGATTGATGTCCTCTTGTTGTTGTGGAGATATCTTCACCTCCTTCTCCGAACTCAACACCTTCTCCTCCTCTTTAGGCTTGTTCTTACACCACACACACACACACACACACACACACACACACACACACACACACACACACACACACACACACACACACACACACACAAACAGAAAAAGCTGGTGTAACACAGGCGTAACACTGCTTCCATCTGCTGTTCCCTCACTCTCATTACAGCTTATTACCTCTGCAGCTTTGTCCTTGGCTGCAGCTTTGTCCTTGGCTGCAGCTTTGTCCTTGGCTGCAGGTTTGGCAGCCCCTTTCTTCTCCTTTCCTTTAGTCGGTGGCTCTGCTTTTTTTTCCATGACCTCTTCCTTCTTTGGCTCTTCCCCTGTGCAGCCATTCAACAAATAACTACTTTATTATCTAATTAATAGTTACACCAATAGTGTACGTGTAGCTGTGAGCACAGAGAGACGTTAATACGAGGCTGTGTGTACTCACTGCTTTCTGGTTCATCTTGTGTTTCTCCCCAGTTACGGTTTTCAGGGAGTCCTAGCACGTATCTGAGCCGCATAGCTTCACTGGCTAAACCATCCAACATCTCCCTCCATAACTGAAGCCTGTGCACCAGAAATTAAGTCAAAGCCAGGGTTCTCTTGCTCAGCTCAGGTCATTTGCATCATTCCTTTATCTCACATTAACTATTAAAACTTTTCAGTTGAGTTGATTTGTGCAAATTTCTTTTTTACATTCATGAAATTTTAATTCTTTATCAAAAAGCTAAAGTCAGATCTTAAATTTACCATATTGGTGCCACAAATATATACAGGTTTTTGGACCTACCCTATCCCGTGCAGTTTGAGTGGGATGGAAGCGGGCTGTGATTGGTGGAGTTGCAGCAGTAGTGTGTTGTATAGGCTGAGAGCTTCCTCTCTACACAGTCCTGCACTCTCCTTATGTGTGTCTGCATCTTCTGATGGCAAACACATTACCACCTAGTGGAGAAAAGGAGCATGTACACATACACCATGCCTTAATGTTACTCCATAAATTGACATTGTGGTCATTTTTCTCTTTTTTTTTCGTGGACTACAGGGTTTATCAGTGGAAAGTGTGTGTGAGAGTTCCACCTGATGAAGACTGCTCAAAGACAGATCCCAGACAGGGCCGGGTGTGTGTTCATCTTCTTTTGCTCCTGACTCCTTTGACCATTTTGCCTGCTCCCACAGACCCTTCAGTGCCTTCACTGACTCCTGATGATAATGTAGCTAAAATAAACACACACACACACACACACACACACACACACACACACACACACACACACACACACACACACACACACACACACACACACACACACACACACACTGTTAATTAACAGGATAAATAAAATGTACATTTGTTGTTATAAGATTAGACTAATATTCTTTTAAAATAATTAGCGTGTGTGTGTTGTGAATATTGTTGTCTTAATTGAGTACAAACCAAAACGTGCTCTTTTATGAAGCCAGCACTGATGGACCTCCCAGGGGTCTTCTAAAATGTTCTGGCCTAGATCCTAGATCCAGTTAGATTGCTAATGGAACACTACATTTTGTATGTGTGTGTTTGTGTGTGTTCCAGCAGAATACATATGCAAAATCGTTTATAAAGCCTCTAAAGATAGAAAGGCTTTCAGATGTAAATCTTTTGGTAACTGGTGAGCAGTTTTAATGCTTGAGCAACTGCACCTCAGAAAAGAATTCCCCATGAATCATTCCGTGTGAGTTTATGGGCAAAACAATACAGGCTATGGGTCCAGACCAGAGAGAGAAAAACGAAAATAAAAAGTATGCACCAGTCTGTGTGAAGACATGTTTCTCTCTTTGTGTGTTTGTTTGTTATATTGTTTACTGTTTTCACTATTTATTGGTCAGAAGCTTTAATTCATTTCCTGTGGTAAGAGAAATTACAAATACACGAGACCCGTTGTTTACGGTTTAAAAAAAAAACACAATCACATCCACAGGAACATAATCATTCTAACCGTACACACATGCAGCTAAAATATTAGTGCTATCTTCCTCCCAGGGTAAAGGGCTAACAGCAGGGCACTAATAACGATAAGCAGGGCAGAATACTGTTTCCTGTTTATAGTTATTAAGGACTGATTATAGCATGGATACTAATCTAAAAAAAGCAACACTTATTTCTACATTATAGCTGTTAGTGTTTATTTTTACATTTTCATAGCTTTGACATCTTTTAGCTGCTAAGTGCTGATATTGACTCTCAGTATTCCTCTTGGTGTTGTGTTATAGACCCCACTGTGTTTTTCTCAGTAAGAATACACTTTTATCATCTGAAACTGTGGCAGAATCGTGAAGAAGAGTCATGGTATTGTTTTCATTGTTTTCTTGTTATAAATAAAAAAAATGACACTTGTTATGAGACTCGGACTTTAGGACTGTATTAATGTGTTGGAATCTAGTTAAGAATTATAGTGTACTTTCTGAGGACCTATATGATGACTAAATTGTGGTATTTTCTTTGTGAAAACCTACAATACGATTAAAGTGTGTTTTTTGAGGAACTACAGTGGAATTGTATTGTGTTTTTGAGGAACTACTGTATGCTTGTGGTGTATTTTGTATTGTGTGTTGAGGGGCCCTAAATTAAAAATTGTAGTGTGTTTTGTGGGGACCTTCATTAATATTGTATTTTGTTTTGTGGGGACATACATTAGGATTATATTAAGTTTTGTGGGGACCTACATTAGGATTATATTAGGTTTTGTGAGGACCTACATTAGGATTGTATTGTGTTTTGTGGGGACCTACATTAGGATTGTATTGTGTTTTGTGGGGACATACATTAGGATTGTATTGTGTTTTGTGGGGACATACATTAGGATTGTATTGTGTTTTTTGAGGACCTACATTAGGATTGTATTGTGTTTTGTGAGACTTACATTTGGATTCTGAGCATTAAATTGTTCTTCCTCTGTCATAGAGAGTTGAACTGGTGATTTTAGCCTCTCTGGAGTACGAATCCCATGCAGCAATTTGAACACCACAGACCTGCACACTGATACAGCCACTCGATGCTCCAGCTCCATCTAAATCATGCATAGTTATAATACGTCTTCTACAAATGCACATGGAAACTTTATTAATGTACATACATATACCGACTGTCCTGCATTCACACAACTTTTGCAACAACAACACAGACACACACCTCTAGGGCTTCCCTCTCTTTGCTGGTTTTGTCCTGGTACAGAGCCATACCCTTCAGTGTGATATGAATTGTGGCTCCGCTCATCAGCACAGGGTGTGTGTGTAGTTTCCACGCCTCTGTCACGATCCCAGGACTCACAGACTTAAAGGTGAACAGAATTCTCACCATATCGCCTGGCAGTATCACAGCTGTATGAGAAAGAGTGACCGGTTGTTGAGTTTGTTAAAAATCACTTGGCTTAAACATGCTAAACTGAATCCATTCAAAACCCAGTGTTTGCTTTGGCACATGTTATGTGTTGATAAATGAACTGAACATATTTTAATGCTCATAAAGTGAGCCAGAACCCTTTTTTCACATGGCCTGTTCTCTTTCATTCAGGTGGCCAGACTTTTTTCACCAATACCCCTTTTCCACCAAAAAATACTAGGTGCTGGTTCAGAGCTAGTGCTAGTGCTGGTTCAAAGTTGGTTCCACTTGGCAAACCTTCTAAGAACCGGTTTGCCTTTCCGTCGGTTAGAGAGCATCACAGCGCCGAGTGTGACGTCACTGTATACCTGTCACATTTTCCAGCAACGTTAGTGCAGCAGCAGCAAACACAAACACAACATCACCAATGGTGGACGACTTTACTGTTAATGCTCATGGCTTTGTGAACTTACATTGGCATCCAAACGGCGCAAATCCAATGTGTACGTGCAGCTCTGTGTAATCTGTATTAACGGAGGTTGTAATCAAGAAAGTACATAACATTATTTTATCATGACAATATTTTACACTGAAAAAAAAATGTAGCCTTCGCATGTAGCTACCTACTATCATGCGTGCTGATA
The DNA here is from genome assembly GCF_022655615.1 of Tachysurus fulvidraco. Lineage (NCBI taxonomy): Eukaryota > Metazoa > Chordata > Actinopteri > Siluriformes > Bagridae > Tachysurus > Tachysurus fulvidraco. The sequence continues at coordinate 17,625,199 of NC_062535.1, read as the reverse complement.
ATTGATATTGCGGTAAAGTAAAAGTGTATTAAACATTGGTATATTATCAAATGCACTAACAGTAGCTCCACCCACAGCCCCTAATGCTAGCGGTTCTTAAGTCTAAACCAGCAACGTTTTGGTGCTACTTAAGGACCACTTTTACTGGTTGAGAGCCGGTGCTTTGGCTGTCGAAAAAGAAAGAACTGGTTCTAAATTAGGCTCCGAACCTGCACTCAAACTGCCTCGGTGGTAAAGGGGCACAAGACGATTTAATCAGTTTTAAAAGTAGTCATTTGTAATGGCTTGCTAGGCTCTGTGGTCTACATAAAGGTCAAGAGGTCAAGCTTTTTCTTACAGCATACAGTGCCTTCAGAAAGTTTTCACCCACTGATGAGTCTATTGTTCTTCAGACAGTTCTTCATAGCTTCTTCCTTGACTGTAAAAGGTTGTCCTAAGCAATATGCTCATGTTTGGCTCAACCTGTGTTGCCTGTGATAAAATTATCCTGCACCTCCTGCTGAAAACAACTCCAGTGTATACTGCTACTGTACCATCACTACTGTATGCTTGTTCACAGGAATAGTGTTACCTCTGTGTTGTACTGTATCTGGTTTGTGCACAACATTATGCATTAGTTATAGGTCCTTCAGGCTGCTCTTCCACAGCTCTCTGAAAACCAAATGATATTGTTGTACTCATTCTTTCAGACAGCGAGTTCTATGACCTTCAGTGTTGCAGCTGGACTCTGGGACACTTTCCTGAGCACTCAGTTTTGTCTGTTCTTGGAAGTGTCTGTGGTTGTCTGGCTATTTTGTTATAATGAATTTCACAGTGTTCCTAGAAAGGATCCATACTTTATGTTTCAATAACATTCTCCAACTTTTATTCTCATAACGAATTCATCTTGAAGCTTTATGGGCAGTTCATCAGCACTGATCTGATCTTCTGGTTTAGCTGTAAGAACTCCAAAGTCAGTGATATTTCTTGTACAAGCATACGGTTGACCATATGTGGATTTCAGAATGAACACAGGTGTAACCTGTAGAACATAGGGTGATCTGTCGAAAATGAAATACAAAGAAGGCTCCAAAAAAAAGTTCAAATTAGTTGAAATTAAAGTTAAAATTATTTTGTACAATTGCAACAAAAAAAAAATAGTTAATGTATTCAAAAGTGTTTATATTTTTAGATATCAATAGATTTCGTTTTCATAACTTTTCAAAACAATAATTGGACTTTCTGTCCTGTGCATTAATGTGTTTGAATTCAGACAGTGTACATCACAAGCATTTTTGTTTTTCATGTGACATGTGATTCAGGTGTGTATATGGAAACATGGTTTTGAGTTTTGCACAAGTTTGTGATTTAAGATACTTCTGATGACGTCCTTGTACCGCTCGTCTTCAGCGTACTCAGCATAACAATGGAAAAACAAAACCATAACTTTGCGAGACATTTGAGAGGAAACTTGTTTTAGATCCCTGATGTCAAACTCAAGTCTGATGGGCCACACGTGATCCACTGCCTGGTTTCATTCAACCAACATTAGTCTGAGGTGTGTTTTGTGGCTTTAAGCTTGCTGTGTTTAGGGCTGAGGTGTGTTTTGTGGGGACCTGCAATACATGTTAAAATGTATGCCTTGCAAAATGGTCCTCCAAAGACTCACTAAAATGCTGATGATGTTTGTCTTGGTTTAGAGTGTGTGTGTGTGTGTGTGTGTGTGTGTGTGTGTGTGTGTGTGTGTGTGTGTGTGTGTGTGTGTGTGTGTGTACCTGTAGCTGTGTTAAAGTAGAATTGTTGAGTGTTCTTGCATGTTTTTGCCTCAGGAAAGCAGTGTGGCAGCTCCAGTTTCTGCCAGCTGTAGTAGATGGCTGTGCTCCCCTCATTCTTCAGTTCCAGATGACAACATGTGCTCTCACCCACAACTGCCTCGAATACCAGGCAGACAGAGACACCAACCTCTCCCTGAATACACACACCCACACCCACACACACACACAAAGAACATTTCAATAAATTGTGCCGAACTTCAATAAATTGTACAAAGCTTTTATGACAGTTCACCTGATGAGAGACGGAGCTTCCACTCCAGCGAGCCAATTCACCACCGATCCTCAGAGCAGGAACCAGCTCCACATCTTGCACGACATCATCAAAAAATGCCAGTGGGTCCCTTTACCAAAAACCACACGGACATTATCAGTGTTACTGAAGGTTCCACAGAATATTTTCCTAATATTGAATCTAAACTCAGGCTAATGATTTATTTTCAGTTCATTTCCTATATAAAGTGTGGCTCATGAAAGTATAAACGAGTTACAGAGTAAATAATTCTGCAGATGTAGAAAGGAACCTACTCGTTCTCTTTGTGCTCTCCCTCGCTCCTGTCCTCTTCATTCTGCTCCTGCTTTTTACAGCACTCCACTGACTCAGAGGCGAAAGGCTGACTTGTGCCCACAATCTCCAACCCATCCATCTCCTGCAGCAGAGAGAGAGAGAGAGAGAGAGAGAGAGAGAGAGAGAGAGAGAGAGAGAGAGACTGTATTACCTACATACCATGAACCAAGAATCACAAAAAATGTGTAATCATTGACTTGGTGAAGTTTTCTGTAAGAATGTTTCTGTAACGTGTGGAAGGAGTCTCCAGTATCAGTGCTTGCAAGGTATTAACTCTGCAGGGTGCCAAAACTTTTGCAGACACCATTTTTTTGTTTTCTGTTATTTTGAAAGTGTAAATGATGGATATAAAATCTAACTTTTTTTTGACATAAGAATGTCTAATCTGTAATTTGATGCCTTTTGGAGATTTTTCTACCTTTTCTTGGCTTCTTTATTCACATTAATACAAATTTTTACCTGGGGTGCCCAAACCTTCGAGCCCCACTGTATAATATGTCATTGTTCCATATGATAATTCAAAATTTTTTAAAACTTTCTCCCATTTTTTTCCTCTCCTTTTCTTTCACAAAAGGGTGATCATCTGTTCTGTACGTTCTCTTCCTTTAACTCCGTCTTTTTGGCTGTCAGTGATCTTACTAGTCTCAATACAACAGGACAGTGCGTATCTGCGTATCTGTGTGCAGAAACACTATGGATAGTGAGAGAGAGAGAGAGAGAGAGAGAGAGAGAGAGAGAGAGAGAGAGAGAGAGAGAGAGAGAGACTCAGAGGACAGGAACGACAGAACAGAAGGCCATGCCAGGGTACCATTGTAGTGTATGTGAGTTTGTGATAATTGCTCAAAATTAGCACTAACAATGCCAGAAGCTGTGCGTGCTGGGTACATGGTGTGTTTGTCTTTGTGTGTGTTTGTGTGTGTGTGTGTGTGTGTGTGTGTGTGTGTGTGTGTGTGTGAGAGGGGGGGGGGGGGGGGTTGGGAAGGGGTGAAAGAACCTGAGTAAGAAAGAGAGTAGGAACACTGAATAGGTGGCCTCTGTCTCTGTCAGTGCAGTAAAGGAGGCGTGTCCTCTGTCTCTGTAGTAAAGGGGACATGGCCTCTGTCTCTGTCAGTGCAGTAAAGGAGGCGTGTCCTCTGTCTCTGTAGTAAAGGGGACATGGCCTCTGTCTCTGTCAGTGCAGTAAAGGAGGCGTGTCCTCTGTCTCTGTCAGTGCAGTAAAGGAGGCGTGTCCTCTGTCTCTGTCAGTGCAGTAAAGGAGGTGTGCCCTCTGTTTCTGTCAGTGCAATAAAGGAGGCGTGGCCTCTGTTTCTGTCAGTGCAGTAAAGGAGGCGTGGCCTCTGTTTCTGTCAGTGCAGTAAAGGAGGCGTGGCCTCTGTTTCTGTCAGTGCAGTAAAGGAGGCGTGGCCTCTGTGTCTGTCAGTGCAATAAAGGAGGCGTGGCCTCTGTTTCTGTCAGTGCAGTAAAGGAGGCGTGGCCTCTGTCTCTGTCAGTGCAGTAAAGGAGGCGTGGCCTCTGTTTCTGTCAGTGAAATAAAGGAGGCGTGGCCTCCAAGCCTGTGCTTTGTCTTTGAGTGAAAGTTGTGTAAAAAACAGGTCCTGATTACTTTTTCCCCTCTGGAGGACAATTTGCACTTAAAAATTTATATATTTATGAAGAAGGGAGAGGAAAAAAGAAGATAAAAAAACATATTTTAAATTCATAAACATTGCAAAAGCAACAAGAATTTAGATCATTTTCAATTAAATGAAATAATTAGATTTTTAAGCTTTTGGACTGTGTATAATTTTCACCTCTGACTGCTAATTATGTGGTGTTTCAGACTTTACACAGCGCGAAGAGGAACATATGTAAATGAGCCATGTGGCTTGTGTGGCTAATGAGTCATTAAATATTATAAGCATGAAGAATGAGTGTGTGTGTGTGTGTGTGTGTGTGTGTGTGTGTGTGTGTGTGTGTGTGTGTGTGTTTGTGTTTGTGTGTGTGTGTGTGTGTGTGTGTGTGTGTGTGTGTGTGTGTGTGTGTGTGTGTGTGTGTGTGTGTGTGTGTTTGTGTTTGTGTGTGTCTTACCGGCTGATTCATTTCGAGGTCACTCAGTACATTTCTGAGCTCATTTTGGCGATACTTCAGGTACTGACTGTGACTCCACACTCTACTGGCTGAGCGCTCAGACAGGACGTTACCTACACACACACACACACACACACACACCAGACACACACACACACACACACACACACACACACACACACAATACAGGCCTTGTATAGAACAGCAATCCATGAACAATGACTGTGTGTGTGTGTGTGTGTGTGTGTGTGTGTGTGTGTGTGTGTGTGTGTGTGTGTGTGTGTGTGTGTGTGTGTGTGTGAGTGTGTGTGTATACCAGACTCCAGGCGTGTAATATGAGGCTGCGAGATGTGTGTGATGGGCTCCACGTGTCCTTTCTCCTTCTGTGTCAATGTGGCCATGATTCCACTCAGCTCATCCCCAAATCGCTGTGGAACACTCCAGAACTCACTGCCCACATGGACACCCTGACAGAACATAAGCAGGGAAGAAAGGATAGGATGAAGAATGAATTATGTCACGTCAGGATCATAACAGAGCTCCACAGCACTCGGGAGCTCTCAGGAACTGCTAATCTTATCTAGTATCTAAACAATGTACCCAAAATGTTACAGAACACCCATCATGCACTTGGCCTCTTGTGGGAATTACATATATAAGGAATTTATAATCACATATCCGTAGTGTACTGCGGGAAGTGCTCGGCTGATCAGTTCTCTCTGCTCCTGAGTTTCTCGGAATCTGTTCGCTTGGTTCATCAGAACATCCTCCACCGGCTTCTGCAACAAATCTGACACACAACACAAAGCATCAGTGGCTCCTCCATCGGCAGTCCTGCGTACATTGTACGGTTCCTCAAAGTGCAGAGTCCGCTCAGCTGGCATGCGCACGACATGCTGAACAAAGCCTCCACACAATGAGCCACAATTACGTCATATCGTTTTGTGGAAATTAATCACACAAAGTTACCAGATGAGGTCTTTAACATCAGTCATTTTATAATTCTGTTCTGATTCCATGTGTTATAGACCGTCTCGTAATGTGTTTAGGACATTTGTCTGCGGGAGACATAGAGACATTTGGCATCTCTGGTGTCTTATGATGAAAACAATCCAGACATGAATTTTAGAGTTGTAGTGAGCAGAGACTGTGGTTTATTTTGCCTCACATCTACCTTGCACACCAACTCCTCTCCAAATGATTCATTTAACTGTGTGTATGTGTGTGTGCTACAGAACACACTGTCTTTTCACACAACTGTGTAAATGTTCACATAACACACACACACACACACACACACACACACACACACACACACACACACAAACAAACACACACGGTAGAGGGACTACCCTTAGTGTAGGCTGATGGTGTAGGCTACATACTGTATACTCTGACTCAGCTCTTTGTGTTTGTGGGTATGAAGCTCTTTGCTGTTTCTGCTTCCTACAGTGCTACAGGATTTATGTAACTAAGGGGAAGAGGTTATTTTACATATTTATTATTAGGTTTATTCTTGCCTGAGGTTTCATAAAGGCCTCTGAGCTGCAAAGAGCTTCACAATCATAACTCCGACACAGTAAGTCTTTGCTGGTGGTCCACTGACGTTCATGCGGCTTCTGCGACTGACTGCACTAATAAATGTGAAACGTTCAGGACTCACTGGAGATGAAGTTCAGCTGCCGACGTCTCTCTGCCATGCGATAACACCAGTGGTTAAGGGCACGTCCTTGCTGGTCCTGCTCATAGAGTAGACGAGAACTGGGCTTCTCTTCAGGTTTCTCTCCCCTAAACCCTGAAGGTTGTTGTTGTTTCTGTGCATCAGGAATTCGCTTCACGAGCTGAGAGACAGATGCAGCGTTGATGACAGAGAACAAATGCCCTGGTTTAGGCTTTATCTGTGACATGAAGATTCATCCATCAAAAAGTCTCACCTCCACCTCTCCTCTAGCCTCCATCTCCTTCCTAAAGTCCTCCAGACTTCCCAGGATGCTGTGCGGCAGGACCATGCCCTGGGAATCAAAGCGTGGCCCTCCTGGACCTTAAAAAACCATTGAAGAAGATTGTATTTTAATTGCTTTAAGTTTTTTATTAGTGATATTAGTGGAGTTTGCAAAATATTTCTTTTGTGTTCAAAGCACTTTAGTGACAGGATTTTTTATAACTTTTATTCTCACCAGTATAATCCAGCTGCTGCAGGTCAGCATTCTTTGGGCGGGTCTTACGGACTGACACACGGCTTGTCTCTCGGGGCTTTTGAGAGTCTTTCGGGGGTCGAGGAGTTCGCGGCTGTGTGAACAGAAAGTGTATAAAATGTACTCAAATACATTTTTTTTCAACATAAATTTTCAGTTGTTTTTTCAATGTCCACTTGACCCTAACACTTATTATTTTACACCACTAGCTGTAAAAATAATGGCATCTTGACACCAATGAGAAAGGTTTCCTATCGGTGTGGGAAAAAAACATTACTTTTCATTTTATTTATAAGCTTTAAAATGTTTACATTTCTTATTTAATGTATTATATGACATAATGACACTATATGTCTTACTGTATACTGGGGGAATTTGATAGCCTAGTGGTTAAATTGGTGGACCACTGATTGGAAGGTAATGAATTGAAATCCCAGGCCTGCTAATCGTCCACTGCTGGGCTTTTGAGCCTCAATCACTCAGTTGTATAAATTATATATTATCTTTTTTGTATCTAATTCTCTCTCTGTTTACCTTTTGTAGGTGTTCGGGTCTGGTTGCCAGATTTGGGTCCTCATCATACACAGTGGAACTCATACATTGCTTCTCATTCACAGCACACTGAGACTCATCTGATGCCTTACCTCGCTTCTTATCTGAGCCAAGAGAAGAGAAGAGAAGAGAAGAGAAGAGAAGAGAAGAGAAGAGAAGAGAAGAGAAGAGAAGAGAAGAAACATTTAGAGACAATTTAAATTAGTTTGAGTGTTTACCAAACATAATAACTGGTCAGTTAAATCTACAGGCTTAGATCCTCACCACTACGCTCAGCTCCACCCTCCATTCACAAACTGGCACTCGACCATGCCCACGTCTCCACTAATCCTTTTATTAAGTAACAGAATCACTTTTTTAACACAGCTGCTGAGCCTCAGACCCTAAACCCTTTAAGACACAATAGACGATGTTCAGTGTATCTGTAGTGTGATGGTCATCACCACCATCTTGAAGTAATCAGTGACTCAGTCACGTAGTTATGATTAAACACTTGAGCTCCAGCTGGTCTGTTGAAGGAGAAGCGAGACAGCGATGACCCCGTTACATACATCAGGACACATACACTGAGAATTCAGCGACATACTGACCTCTTTCTGTAACATTGTTCTTTAAAACTGACTGTGACACGGCTGCATTCTATTATTTAATAGATTTTATCTCCACACGTAGCTTCATCTTTCATCCTGTTTGTCCCTTTCTTATCGCTTCTGGATAGAAAAGTACAGTAGGGACATCCCATGTATTGGGACAAAAGATGACCCAGAGAGAAATGAAAGGTGGAGAGAAAGTGCGATAATGTTTGGGGTGAGAGGGAGAATCCAGGGGGAGTTGAGAAGTGTTCCGGTTATAACGACGATGCAGCAAGCCGTTATTCACTGACTTCACAACACACACATTAATGAGTCAATTCATTTCAAGTTATTTATCTAGTATCTGTTATTTATTGTCTGTGACGGTGGTGAGGAAAACTCTCTGAGATGATATGTGGAATAGGAACCAGACTCGGTAGGGAACCTCATCAGCCCAAATTCAGAGTTCACCACAGAGACAGCACTGATTTCTTCCTGCCAATGTCTTCAAATGATCACTGATGAAGACATGACCAAAATGATGGTGCTTAGAGCTTGATGCGATGTATATCGAAGCTTTGTAACGATCTTTTCTGTCATTTTTTTCAGTTTTTAATTGACAGGATTCTACCCATGCTGCATTCATCCGTGAGATGAAATCTACCCGGGTTTTAACTCAGTTCTACTGACTAGATTCTACAGTGAATTCTGGAAAACAAACAAAACTGATAAGAAATTGGGATGAACTGTGGAAATCATAAATGTAGATGATGTTGTGTACATAGCAGGTTCATCAAACACAGCAGTTTAACATGGTGAGGGTGAACAAAGATGTCTAAAACGTCACGAACTGATCATTAGAGTTAGACTGATGGACCGGTTTGTAATCAGTTCTACTTTAAACTACTGTTGCATCACATTATCATCCAGACAGTGGAGAGTTTTAGCCAAAGGACAGAAGGGAGAGAGAGGATGACTGGTTATTACTCCACTGCTGATACTGTGAGCAGGGATGAGTGGAGTAAAGAGATGAGAGGGTGTGAGGAACTTCAGGAGATGAAGCTCACAAGCAGCATGAGATCTTCAGACACTGAGATCCATTTGAACATTGTGTTCTGACATTTGGACATGATCAATGACGTAAACTTATTTTCTTGAGTTTTTTTAATAAGCCGATTTAATCAGTTTCTGGAGACAGAGAGAGAGAGAGAGAGAGAGAGAGAGAGAGAGAGAGAGAGAGAGAGAGAGAGAGAGAGAGAGAGAGAGAGCTGTGGAGCTGTTTGTGGAGAGAGAGAGAGAGAGAGAGAGAGAGAGAGAGAGAGAGAGAGAGCTGAGGAGCTGTAAGAGGGGAGAGAGAGAGATGAGCGCTGAGGAGCTGTGAGAGGAGAGAGAGAGAGAGAGAGAGAGAGAGAGAGAGAGAGAGAGAGAGAGAGAGAGAGAGAGAGATGAGCGCTGAGGAGCTGTGAGAGGAGAGAGAGAGAGAGAGAGAGAGAG
>NC_062535.1:17608440-17610940 GCF_022655615.1 Tachysurus fulvidraco | reverse complement strand
ACACAACACTACACATCTCTCAGATTAATGAAGTTATATAAAAGTTATATTATAATAATGTTGGAATCAGGTCAGTGTACAATAAAAAGCAGTTCATCCTGAATCTTAATGCTTTTGTTTACTGCAACTCGAAGACAAACCCGTTCTTCTGACCCTCAGGATCATTTCTCCCTTTCTGTGAGACTCTCACAGGTCTTCAGTATCAGATGACGACCACATGCTGATCGAGCGTTTCAAGTGTAATGTCTTTATCCAGGTCATAATAAAGGTGTGGTGTTGATCGTTTCTCAAGTTTCTGTGAGAATCGTATGATTAAAATACAGTTCAGTGAGTTATCATATTATTACAGAAACTTTTTTCTGATGCTTTATTGAGCAGAGTAGACGAACAGGAAATAAACAGGAATAATATGTTCCTCATGGACCTTTAATAATATCCTGGAGCTGGAGTTATTACCAGAGATGAGTCCTGTGCTACTGTTTATGCAGGACAGACTTGACTTGGTGTGTTCCGTTCAGATCGGATGAATTTCGGCTAATTACTTAATGAGATTCTTATTAGAACATTACGATTCAGGATGACACTGTTATCTGAACTGCTGAACTGATCACAGAGCTGGCTGAAGCACATTTTGATCAGATTTCCCTGTTCATTAACGTCACTAACAGATGATCTTTTTGTTCCTCTCCGTTGCAGGTGATATCTTCCTGCTGGTGTTCAGTGTGGACGATCGCAGCTCATTTGAGGAAGTCTGTGCTCTGCGCTCTGAGATCTCATCAGCCAAGGCAGCTCTGACACGCTCGAAGGCACATGCTAGCAGCGCTCCGGTGGTGGTGTGTGCCAACAAGATGGACCTGCCAGTCGAGCAGCACGCAGTGTCACGGACGGAGGCCCTGCACGCGTTCACAGACGGCTGCGCGTACTACGAGACGTCAGCCAAAGACAGCAACAATCTAGAGGAGGCGTTTGTGGCCCTGGCGGAGCGAGGAGGGCTGCCGCTCGAGACGGGTCCATCTCGCCACCGCAAGCTCTCCATCCGCTCCTACCATGCCATTCTGCGTGCGCGGCAACGTGGTGGCGACACACCATGCGGCGCAGTGAACCCGCTCGCACGCAGACCCAGCTTCGGAACGGACTTGCAGCTCGCGCTCGCCTCACGTGAGGAACAAACACAAAGCATGAAGCTGAGCAAAGCAGTGACACATCCAGCCTGCCCCATCCAGTGACCAGACCCTGTACACAGACATGTTTTATTCTCATGAACAACTGTGTCAAATGTAGCCTCGGAATCCATCATCGAACTGCTCCATCATCTTCCGGTCATCATCTTATGTAAATATTGTGAATCATTGTAAAGGTGCCAGGTTGAATATAGCATGTGGATGTATATACTGTAGATAGACACACAGACTGGTATTTATATTAAACTGATAACATATAAAACCGAACACCACACACTTTAATAAAAAACAGTTTGATACCAAACACTGAGGAGTGTCTTTCTCCATTCATCTGATGGATGTGTGAGTGTTCAGAATAATTACTAAACTGAGAAAGAGAGAGAGAGAGAGAGAGAGAGCGAGACAGAGAGAGAGAGAGACAATAGAGAGAGACAGAGATAGAGAGAGCGAGACAGAGAGAGACAGACAGAGTGTCGTGACTGTTATTTACAACAGAGTGGAGCTTATTAATGACCTTCGTGATATGATAAATGCAGTCCGTGAGTGATTCTGCACAAACACACACACTCATCTCACACTGAATAAAGCAAAGAGGAAATGTGTTAAACTGAGCAGTTAGCGTGTGTGTGTGTGTGTGTGTGTGTGTGTGTGTGTGTGTGTGTGCGTGCGTGTGTGTGTGTGTGTGTGTGTGTGTGTGTGTGTGTGTGTGTGTGTGTGTGTGTGTGTGTGCGTGTGTGTGCAGAAGAACACATCAAAGCACACTGCGGTTATCAGCCACACACAGGCCACACACACATGCTGCTGTGCTTCTGAGGGTTAACTGATAACAATGGAAGTAGAAACACTGGAATAATAAACACCTCGAATAATAAAGCTGTGGGGTGTGAACTCTTCTAACTAGTCTCTAATCCACTCTTTCTCTGGTCACAACATCACAGTGCACACATTTAATTTAATTTTATTAAATCTGTAATGGAATTCAAAGTACACACACACACACACACACACACACACACACACACACACACACACACACACACACACACACACACACGCACGCACACACAGTAGCTCTTTACGTGTGTTCGGCTGCTTCCTGTACCTCCTGTAGTCCAGTGTTGTAATGTAACGGAGTACAAATACTTCGTTACTGTACTTAAGTAAAAATGTCACGTATCTGTACTTTACTTCGCTATTTAAATTTATGTCAACTTTCACTTTTATTCCACTACATTTTCTAGATAAAATGTACACTTTTACTCCGTTATATTTACACTAAGCATCTTCGTTACTCGTTACTACAAAATAAAATCAGAAGA
>NC_062535.1:17585940-17603440 GCF_022655615.1 Tachysurus fulvidraco | reverse complement strand
AGAGACAGAGACAGAGACAGAGAGAAAGCGAACAAGAGAGAGACAGAGAGAGAGAGACAGAGACAAAGACAGAGAGACAGAGAGAGAGACACAGAGAGAGAAACAGACAAAGAGAGAGGGAGAGAGAGACAGAGATTGACAGACACTAGGGGGAGCCAAAATGTCACAAGAATGTCCTGAATTCAATGTGTTATAATACATTAATAAAGGTTTAACGAAATGAAAACAGGTTAAGGCTTTGCTTAGGATTCATTTAAATTAAAGATTGTTTAAAATAATTGACTCATAAAATACAAAGATTTATTTATAAAACGGAATAATCTAAAACAATGATTTATTTAAATGATCGATACATCTGAAGATAAAGATAAAAGATTAACCACACCTCAGCATCCCAACAATGGACTCTTTTCTTTGTTGCGTTCAGGGAAACGCTTCCGCTCCTTAAAAGCAAACACAGAGAGAATGAGGAGAAGTTTCTTCCTGCAGGACATTCGGAGTTTAAACCAGGAAACACCCAGGATCTAGTACTGGACCTCTCCCTCCATCTTCACTGTTTTTCTGCACAACCTTTTTTGCACTATGACACTTTAACCCTGGACTTGCACATAAACACCTCAGTGCCACTTTATACCACACCAGACGGCACATGGACATTTTAAGGACAATCACTAAAACCATACACATTTATGTATATGTATATTTTTTTCGCATATGTCTTCATATATTTTATATAGTTTATACTTTTTATTTATCTACCTCCGTTTGGTTTTATTTTTATTCTTAACTCCATTCCTAAAAAGCACTGCATGTCGTACTGTGTATGTATGTATGTATGTATATATGACAAATAAAATTTGATTTGATTTGAAATCACTGGTTCAGTTCCATGAATCATATAAAATTGACCTAAATTAAGATGCATTGTGGGGACACGGTGGCTTAGTGGTTAGCACGTTCGCCTCACACCTCCAGGGTTGGGGGTTCGATTCCCGCCTCCGCCTTGTGTGTGTGTGGAGTTTGCATGTTCTCCCCGTGCCTCGGGGGTTTCCTCCGGGTACTCCGGTTTCCTCCCCCGGTCCAAAGACATGCATGGTAGGTTGATTGGCATCTCTGAAAAAATTGTCCGTAGTGTGTGAGTGTGTGAGTGAATGAGAGTGTGTGTGTGTGTGCCCTGTGATGGGTTGGCACTCCGTCCAGTGTGCATCCTGCCTTGTTGCCCGATGACGCCTGAGATAGGCACAGGCTCCCCGTGACCCAAGAAGTTCGGATAAGCGTCAGCAGTGATGTGATCATTACGGAACAACCGGGTGACCTAATAATTCAGCAGTCAGAGCAAAAGGACAGGGGATTCAAAACATTTGAAATGATATATTATATGATTCTGATGGTGAAGGGCATTATGGGAAAACTAGCGGCATGTGAATCCCCATCTCGTGCGGAGAAAACTCTATTTAAACTCACTTATGAATCGTGTTGTTGGATGTATGAAATGGAAAATGAGTGAGAGAGAGAGTAAGATGCATTGTACCAACTATGAAGTTCACATCACGACCATGTTTACTTCCATCTCATACATCCAACAACACGATTCATAAGTGAGTTTAAATAGAGTCTTCTCCGCACGAGATGGAGATTCACGTGCCTCTAGTTTTCCCATAATGCCCTTCACCATCAGAATCATATAATATATCATTTCAAATGTTTTGAATCCGCTCTCCTTTTGCTCTGACCGCTGAATTATTAGGTCACCCGGTTGTTCCGTAATGATCACATCACTGCTGCTTCCTCAAAAACAGGTCTCTACAGTAACAGACCGATGAAATAAAATAAACGAAGTATAATTATAATAATTGGAGATGTCATAGTTCCAGAAATATACTTCACCCACGCCTCTCGTTCAGTCTGCTGCATTTTATCAAGGAACAATATGTAGCGTTAATAGAGCAATGTTCTGAGCTTGTCCAATACACAGCATCCTGTAATGAACAAATCTGTGGATTTAATGAATCAGTTTGTTCCTTTGTTTACATCAAGCTTGAATTCATGTTTATTAAGCTTTTAGGTCATACGATGAGGAATGGAACAGTGTCCTGTTTGTGATGTCGGGATTAAACGTGTGCTCACAAGTGTGTCTTGATGTCAGTATGAACACAATGTTCTTATGCACTGAATACTATAGGTTTTGTTGGTTGAGTCTGTCACACATATTATGTTATAACGGCTTTGTTTCACCAGAGTCAGATTAGACGACATGAGGGCTTATACAGTATCCTCACAACCACTGCTTTATAACCAGATATGTTTACAAAATAGGTGTTTGCTTAGTGATAATAAAAACAAACCATGAGGAAAATTAAAAAGATGACTCAGCTTCATATTATTACTTATAACCAGAGCTTCAGACTCCTTTCTGGTTCAGAAAGTCCCAGGTTTGGAGTTTGTGCTCAGAGTATGGGGGCAGCTATGATACAGTGCCACTGGAGCAGGGAGGGTAACCCTAACCCTAACCCTAACCTTAGGCCTAAGTACATAGTAGTCAAAGACAGTATTGAGACTTGAACCCAGACCTTCTCATCAACAACCTAAAGCTTCAACCAGTGCAGTGATCAGTGCCCCACTTTATGTTGTAACAAAAATAAATCTCAAAACAGTCCAGGTCAAAAGACAAAGAGCAAACAATTAGGAAGACAGAAGATCTTAGATATACAGGATGGTGATGAACCCTAGACATTGGAATCTATGGGTCTTAATTGTGTCTGTAAACGTGGGACTGTTTGATACACTTCCTGTTCCTGTTTCCTTCAGTTTTTCTGGGTTTCCTCCCACATATTGACAGTTTGTTGGCTAAGATAAATTGCCTCAGGTGTAAATAAGTGTTTTTATGCTACGCTGCGATGGACTTATTCCTGCCTCACACACAGTGTTTCTGGCTCCAGATTAACTCAAGCCAGGTTCAGGAAGTCTGTTTCTGTGTCACTAAACAATAAATAACCTGCTGCATGAGCTTTTCTACAACCATTCCTTATTAAAGTAGTATCCTATCTGTAATGGAACTCAAGAGGCAGAAAGTGCCTTTCTATGCATGAGTTTATTAGCAAACAGAAAAATCCATAATGTAATCTAAACTCGAGAACCTTAAAACAGGCACAAAGGGACCAAAAAAACAAAACAGCAGACAGAATAGCAAACAATTCAAGATGCTAGGTGAGAGAATAAAAAAACGTCAGAACGAAGTACGGTGGCTTGGTATGTAGTTAACATTAACAATACTTTGCCTTCTTTGTTAACATACACACAATTTATATGATGGAGACCCCAGGACCAGAAAGGTTCAATATGCAGGTGAGGGCTCCCTCTGGTGGTTTATTGGGGTTATTACAGCTCAGGGTGTTACACACTCTAAACTAAGATTACAAAACCAACAAACTCAAAACACACAATATACCATGATCACCTGTAAGACATACCCAAACATACCAGAGCCATGACCGGCAGTTATATTTTACAAACAATACTTGACAAAACCACGTCACAAATTATTGTCAGCCTGAATGTGCACAGTTTCTAATAAAAAAACAAAAAAGACTTGCATTCCATCTAGGGTTTATTTCTGCCTCACACCAGTTGTTCCTGGGGCTATGGATCTACTATGACATTGATCAGGAGAAGTGGTTACTGAATGTGAGTGAGAATGTCCTCAGATTTACATGATTCTAAAAGCTAGATAACAAGCTGCAATTAGGATTACAATTAGAACAGAATAAATGATGCATGAATGATAAATGAAGTCTTTGGTGTTCACAAATATGGTCCTGGGTACAACACATCACTGGGAAACTGTCTGAGGAAACAGCAATGACAAATAAATAGCATTACACAGGGCTTGTATGATATTCTTGTAGCGGGTGCTTATTATTGTCAGGAATTAGCTTGTTCCAAATACTTTCTGCAGAAAGACCACCTCCCGCCATCCCATCCTGACCTCTTTCAATAGAGGGACCATCAAGAACATCCTGAGCAGCTGTATCACTGCCAGGTTTGGGAATTGAACCATCTCGGATCGCAAGACCCTGCAGTGCATACCACGGTGTCTGTATCACAGACATCTACAGCACACGCTGCATCTGCAAAGCCAACAGCATTGAGGATGACCCCACACACTTACTTTTTAGATCTTAGCTCTGTTTTCTCCTGTACCTCTATGTTTATATGTAGCACCATGGTTCTGGAGGAACATTGTTTGTATAGTGCACCAGCTTTATATGTTTGAAACAACAATAAAAGCTTCTAGACTTGATTATCAGGATCCTCTGTTTGATCCTAAACTTCTTTTTGAAGTTTTGAATGTTCCCTGTCACAGTTTAACCCAACAATGCCATACATAACCCTTAAACACCACCAGATGTCCCTGCTGCCCAAATGCTAACAATTCCAGATCACCCAGCACACTTGAGGTCAGTCATGTCTAGGGTTGGGAACCGAGAACCGGTTCTCATTCAGAACCGGTTTTGTTTATTAACAGGAACCGAAACCACACAGAATTTTTAAGTTTCGGTTCCCAAAGTGGTTCCGATGCGATGACGGGCAAAGCGCTGGGAGAGGTCACTTTAAATAGCCACGTCTTACCTAATTGTTTACACTGTTTACAGTCACACAACCAAATTAACGCAGCTTACCACAGAAATCAGTCACTCGCGCTGCTGTGCTGAGGTTCGCTTTGTGTTAAACATGTCTAAAAAAAAGTCTAAAGTGTGGATTCATTTCCAAAGCTACAACAATGAAGCAAATCTACCCCCCCCCCCCACACACACACACACACACCCTCTGAGAGGGTTTTCTCCACAACTGGAGATACAATAAGCCAGGAAAGGTCTCGTTTTCTCCCAGAGAAAGTGGACATGTTCATTTTTCTTCAGAAAAATTGCTAACCGTTTTGCTAAGTTGTAATTCTGGATGTTAAATTTGATGTTGGATTTATTTAAATTTAAATTGATATGAATTGAAATGCTCTGTTTAAAATATTCAAAGAGTGATTAATAAACATAAATGGAATTGTTTAAGTATTGTGCATTATTTTTCACATTTCTTTTATTATGGAATCGGAATCAGAACCGGGAATCGGAAGGCAGAACTGGAACCAGAATCGGAACCGGAAAATTTCTTTTGATACCCAACCCTAGTCATGTCCCAGAGACTGGTCTTACGATACATCCTCAAATATCTCACATATTCCCACCTTTCACCCAGTTTTCCTGGGACTGGCTCGGGATGCACCATGATCTGATCAAAATAAAGATTATTGATTGTGAGGGAATAAGTGGCAGAAAGAATCCCTTCAATTTAAATTTGTCATATTCAGTTCTGGAGCAGTTTCTTTCTGGCATGTAGACTAACTGATCGCAGGTCACACCAACAGTATGGTACTGTAGTTCTGGTGTGATTTGTTTTGAGGTCACTTGTAAACTTATTTCTAATAGAAATCAACAAAAGACATCATAATTTGTTTCCAGTTAGTCGAGTAAGGTTCAGTAAGTACTGTTGTAACTGCTTATTGTATTTCACTGCCTTATAGAGGCTCTGATTTACCAGAACTGACAAGTCTTTATTTACTTCTCTGTCTTAAGAACCTGCCCCATGACAAATTCTAAATGCACTCATTACTGTAAGTATTTTAGGTTCACCAAACACAAATCTTAGGTTAAACCGGAATCACCTGCCTGGAACAGGCACTGACATGTTAGACACAACAATTTACACCTTAGTATCAGCCTGAATGTGCAAAATGAATGACTGAATCATGTTAATGCCATGTATAATTTTGGAAGCTGTTGAAGTTTAAGACGGTCATACATTATACTACATACTAGTGTGATCCACCACAGTTTTTATTATGAACTGAACATAAGAGACGAACCGTTTGAACCGCCACAGACGTTTTTCAACTCATGTGTCATATCTAGCAGGAACAATTCACTACCATGCCACAAGAAGGCACATGAAGGAATGTGGTAGCTTACTGGTTAAGGTGTTGGACTACCGAGTGGAAGGTTGTGAGTTTGAGTCCACCAAGGTGACTCTGCTAGGCCATTGATCAAGACCCTTAACCCTCATTTGCTCAGTTGAATAAATGTAAGTCACTCTGGATATAGGCGTCTGCCAAATGCCATAAATGTAATGTGAGCTTTCTCTTCTACTGTAGCTTTTCTCCCACACAATATAATACACATGGATCCATAGCAACTTCGAGACTTAAAAGTTGTTGTTTTATTCTTTTGCCTTCTACACAACAATATACTATATGTATATATAATATAAATAAATAATAAAATACACACAAAGCTTGGAAATATTTCTATAAAAAGAAACAAGAGTAAAGACTTTTACATTTACAGAAAGTGAACTTTCACTATTTCACACATAACATCCAGTTATGATCAACAGAAAAAAAAACAGTGTCTATAATATTCATAAGAGGTTACAGCTGCTTGCCTCCTGCCCCTTTCTTTGGAACATCTCCATGGTACAGTACCCCTGTCCGTTCTTCTGAATCAAGACCTCGATCTTCCTCAGCAGTTCCGTTACCTGAGTTGGGTCTTCTTTCTCCTGGTTGTTGAAGATGTGATAATCTTCTCCACAGTTTTGGATAAGCTGCCGAAGAGCCGAGCTGTTGTTAAAAACTGCCTTGTGGTTTCTTCCCCAAGTGTCTCCGTGAGTGATCAGGACTAAAGTGCGTTTCAGAACCTCTGGGCCAAACCTTTCATACAGTAAATGATCAGGGAAGGAGAAGTTATTAGGAGAAGGTACAACAAGTACAAACACATGTGGACCAGGTCTACACAAGGAAAGACATTGCTCCAACTCCTCACAGTACTCCAAAAACCCTAACCCTTTATCGTAACCCTTAGTATCGACCACAGTGATGGATTTGTTTCCCACCATTCCATCCTGCCTCTTGCCCATTGTGGTAACTTTTATGATGTTCTTCCCAAATGCCTCTCTGCCCAGGATGGTGTTTCCCGATGAGCTTTTTCCTGATCCAATACCTCCTAGTAGCACAATCCTCACATCACACACTGAAAAACCACACAAATCTTTAATACACATTAATAATCAGTATATCAGTGCTCCTGTTGTGTTCACCAATTAGCATGAATGTTGTTTTTAAAAACCTGTAACAATGTAGTTTAATATCTTATTCATCAGTATAAACATTGGACAATGGATTACACTTTTGGATCAGATAATTAATAGGAGTATAAACTCACCTGGATCAGATGTTAAACCCCCTGTAGCTGCTCTTTCCTCCTCCCATTTTTTCTTTTGCGTCGATCTCCATGTCTCCTCCTGTCTCCTGAGATCTTCTTTCAGAAACTTAACTTCCACCTCTCTCTTTCTCTCAGGAAGTGACTTCACTGACTCTTCATGTTTCATAGGAAGTGTCACATTTCCACGTTTGACATTAACCCCAGTCGCTGTATTCTTTCTCTGCACCTCCAGACACCTGTCTAGGTTTGGATTTGGTTTGCCCTCATGTCCCTTTATCATTTTCTCTGTCTTCTCTGTCACTTTTGTTGTTCTCATTTTAGCAACTGCTTCGTACATCTCTAGAGTGTAGAACCCATCTCCATTTTGTTGGACCATGACCTCCATCTCCTGCAGCAGTTTAATGATCTGAATAGGATTACCTTCTCTCTTACTGTTTATCACACTATATCTCCCTCCACAGCCGCTGATCAAATCCTTGGTCCTGGCATCTTCAGTAAATGTCACTAACTGTCTGTTAGTCATTTCTTCTTTTCCTATGAACAGTATCATGCAGAACTTCAGAGCTGCTTCTCCAAAGGTTTCACTGATCCAATTTCTGTCTTCTTCTGAGAATTTGCCCAATTTAGTCACCAGCAGGAACACATGAGGACCAGGAGAGGAAAGCAACAAGCTCTTCTTCAGTTCTGTCCTCCACTCTTCTGTAGTGAGGGAATTGCTTTTGATTCCTGGAGTGTCAATCACTGAGATGTTTCTTCCATACACTCTTGCTCTCTGTATCTCACACTGCATAGTTTCATTTTCTTTGAAAATCTCTTTTCCTAATATTACATTGGCTGTTGCACTTTTCCCAACACCACAGTGACCAAGAAGTATTATCCTGAGATCCTTATCCACTACAAGAAAAAAAAAACACTGATGACGACATCAGACTCTGTAAAATTGTATAACAACATGCTGTTTGACAAACCTGAAAGGCATAAAGCCATTTTTCAGCAAATATTTGTTTTGAGTCAAATCCTTTCTGAGTCTGGACATAGAAAAGAAATGAAAAAAAAAAAAAAGCTTTTGTTGAAATCTAATATTTAATTTCCCACATGTGGCTGATGTGGAGATGCGGGAAAACGTAAACTCCTTACATTTTTCAACAACTGCATGTGATTATTTATACATTTGCATGTGATCATTTATACATTATACATTAAAAATTATTTATTAGTAGATTAAAATCATTTATACATTAATTAGGACTTCTTTCTTAATATATATATATATATATATATATATATATATATATATATATATATATATATATATATATATATATATATATATATGGTAAATGTCATAAATGTAAATGGGGATAATGTTAAACTTCCACTATACAGGACTGTGAGTAAAGTCTTTTTACGGTTGAGGAATATTTATGTTGGAATGTTATTGAAATATATCTCCACAAAAAATATTTTTCCCCTTTATCTTTTTTTATATGTTAGAATCTTCAAAGGACTGAACACAATTCATAAGGATGTGAAGGAATATGATAAATGCTCCAGTTTTAATTTGCTAACCTACCAGCTAATTTTAAACCAAGTCAGTCTGTTTTCTTTGATATGGCACTGAGTACCATCATTTAGCCAAATACAACTAACTGATGGTAAATCATTTAAATGTAGTAACTGTAGCAGTGGGAAGTGCTGGTGTAGTGGCTGGACACACACACAAAATTAACACACACACAAAATTAACACACACACAAAATTCACACACAAAGACACACAATCATTGAACAAAGCCTGGGTCAAATACAAAATCACTTTGAGGTACCTATTTACTATGAAGTACCAAATCATGTACCTGTATGACACAGGTATACACACACACACACACACACACACACACACACACACACACACACTGCAGGTTATACTGTACAGTACAATACTTTTCAAATGCAAACATGCCTTTAACTTAATATAAAATCAAGTAAAAAAATACTTTTGACATTTAAAGCAGTAACTTTTTTTTACTTTCACTTTCTGGCAGGACACTTTTACTTTCACTTCAGTAGAATTTCTCAGTACTTTGTCCACTTCTTGTTACGAGAGAAACATATTAGTACAAATATAACAATTTGAAGTTATTGAAAAAGTCTTTATTCTTTCTGATAAATTCACCTACTTTAGTTTTTAAAAGGTTGTTGAGGCGATGTTTCTCCTGCTGATGTCTCGCTTCACCTACTTTTCATACGGAAGTGTTTAATCTGGACACTCCTCTCTTTGTTGTGTAGACCGTTTGTATCGACACGGCTGAACCACAGCTTGTGTTGAATATAACTGTGTTAAAGCTAATTCATCTAGGAGGAAACCCTCTTCAGGAGGCTTATTTTGTTGTTGATGTAGTTTCTATAACTTGGATTTGTTTTTCAGTATTGGGTCACATCATCATCATCATCATCATCATCATCATCATCATAATCCCGTGTTTATTTGACCAGCCTCTGAATGCTCTAAGCTCTTAACACTGAAAAAATGCATGCTGCTTCTCTCTGTGTCACGGATAGTCACAGGCGAATGCGGATCCATATGCAGTTACAATTTTTAATACAAAAAAAAACGGAAACAAACAATGAACAAGCAGGCAAAACAGATCAGGACACTGAGCAGGACAGGGAACAGGAACAGAGACATAAACAGACAACATGCTACATACTAAACACTAAACAATGACTCACAACCAGGAAGTGAACAAAACAGAGTACATATAGTGAATGAGACCCAATCACAAGACAGAGACAGACAAAGACTAAGACAAAACACCTGGGGAAGAGATTGAATGCAATTAAATGTCCGTGGTAACAAATAGGTGGGCGGGGTCAACGATTAACATCAAGGAATGACAACAGACAGACACAAGGGAAAACACAGACAGACTCGTTACACTCTGCTTATCCAGGTTCAGGTTAAGACACAGGATAAACTCACTGTAATATACTGCCTCTTGTGGCTGATTGCTATATTACACCGCAGCGCTGCCAAGTTCTGGCTTGTGATTGGATGTCAGGTGTTGAATAGTTTTCAATAACAGCAGCTCTGTCAGTAGTGCAGGCTTATATATATGTATATGTGTGTATTGATGCACTCGTTCTGATATGTTATTGTTTCCATAGTAACAGCTCATTTAACAGTCTGAAGGAGTCTCCAGTATCAGCGCTGTAAAGGACTTCTACCATTAAATGATATGAGTTATGTTTTTGATCCTCTTGTACGCAATACGGGGGCACGGTGGCTTAGTGGTTAGCCTCCGTTCGCCTCACACCTCCAGAGTTTGGGATTCGATTTGGAGTTTGCATGTTCTCCCCGTGCCTCGGGGGTTTCCTCCGGGTACTCTGGTTTCCTCCCCCGGTCCAAAGACATGCATGGTAGGTTGATTGGCATCTCTGGAAAATTGTCTGTAGTGTGTGTGTGTGTGAGTGAATGAGAGTGTGTGTCCTGCCTGATCCTGCCTGTGATGGGTTGGCACTCCGTCCAGGGTGTATCCTGCCTCGATGCCCGATGACGCCTGAGATAGGCACAGGCTCCCCGTGACCCGAGAAGTTCGGATAAGCGGTAGAAAATGAATGAATGAATGTACACAATATTTTTACTAAATTATATTCATACTAACACATTAATTAAACTATACAATGCTAGCGTTATTAAATTCCAGTTTATCACAATATAAAGTGAATATAATGTGGATGGGAACGAAAAAACCACACAAAGGTCCATTCAGAGATTATGTCCGAGATCCGAATAGTGAATTGTGTGCTTTCAAGCTTGAGTGTGAGGATATGTCATACGTGATTAGCACAGTGTTCTTTCAGATCAATCCAGCAGGTTAAACACTGAGCTTCCACGTCGCCACTGTACTGTGAGGCACCTGAACACTTTTACAGCTCTACTGTTTATGTATTAATGCCCCTTTTCCACCAAAAAGAACCGAGTGCTGGTTCAGAGCTAGTGCTGGTGCCGGTTCAAAGTTGGTTCCACTGGCGAACCTTCTAAGAACCGGTTTGCCTTTCCAATAGAGAGTCATCACAGCGCCGAGTGTAACGTGACTGTATACGGGTCACGTGTACCAGCAACGTTAGCGCATCAGCGGCAAACACAAACACAACAACAATGGCGGATGATGCTTTACTGTTAATGCTCATGGCTTTATGTAATCTGTATAAACGGAGGTTGTAATCGATAAAGTACATAACGTTATTTTATCACAGAAAAAAATTAGCCTTAGCATGTAGCTACCTACTATCATGTGTGCTGATAATGTATCATATCGCGGTAAAGTAAAAGTGTATTAAAAATTAGTATACTTAAGGTACATTATCAAATGCACGAACAGTAGCCCCGCCCACAGCTCCTGACGCAAGCGGTTCATAAGTCTAGACCAGCAACGTTTTGGTGCTACTTAAGAACCACTTTTCCTGGTTCGGAGCCGTTGCTTTGGCTGTCGAAACAGAAAGAACTGGTTCTAAATTAGGCTCTGGCTCCGAACCAGCACTCGAACTGCCTCGGTGGAAAAAGGGCATTAGGCTGCAGGGCCGCTGTAGAGTAAATGTATGAGTTGTGTTTTTGTTGTTGTTGAAATCCATTATCATGTATCTAATCTGAATGGATGAGCCATATTTAATTCAGTGTTCGTTACATAATAAATCTTCTGATGTGTAAAAACACAACAGCTGCCTGTGTGTCTGAAGGCTCTTTGTCCAGTATTGAAGGTTTTTTGTTCTTTTCTTTGATTGAGAGAACTGCATGGTGCATCACTGCCACATGTGGGTAGTTGGTCTGCCTGCAAGTGTGTGTGTGTGTGTGTGTGTGTATGCATGCGTACATACATGTGTGTGAGATGGTATAATTCAGCCAAGTGCTGTTCTCCTCCTACATCTTATGAACAAAGAGGCTGTTTTCGTGTAAAGCAAATGATGAAATGCTCACACACTCTAACACACTCACACACACTCACACACACACACACACACACACACACACACACACACACACACACACACACACACACACACACACACACAGACACACACAAACACACACACTTCAGACTCACAGAGCCACAGCTTCATCACTCACAAACAACCCGAACAGCATTCAGACACTGGTGTGGTAAGTGTTATCCAAAGATTAGTGTTTGTTTTACTGTAACTAATTAAAAATATATAATATTGTGTTAAAGTTATTGTTATTTGTAGCTGAAGGCACAATAACGTTTGCTTCAGCGTAAAATTGTGAATTTTGTGTTCAGGTGGCTTACAAACGTCCAGATTATTGAGAAACGTAACTGAAAGGCGACAACATTTAAATATGAGTATGATTTGTTTAGATGTGTTGATTCATGTTACCATTTTTAACTTTAAATTCATATTTATTTATTTATTTATTTATTTATTTATTTATTTATTTATTTATTTATTCATTTAATCATTTAATCATTTAGATTTGTTGTCGAATTTGTAAACGAGTCGTGAGACAGATCAGCAGATCACAAATACACAAAAACTAAATAATTTGTAATGCTTTTTAAAAGTTTATTAACTACTGATTAACGAGGTCCTAATTATAGACTAGAGAAAGTGTGTAAAAAGCACTTATGGGCCAAACGAGC
Organism: Tachysurus fulvidraco; assembly: GCF_022655615.1. Classification (NCBI taxonomy): domain Eukaryota; kingdom Metazoa; phylum Chordata; class Actinopteri; order Siluriformes; family Bagridae; genus Tachysurus; species Tachysurus fulvidraco. The sequence continues at coordinate 17,590,513 of NC_062535.1, read as the reverse complement.
AGTAACTTTACAAATGTTTGTAGTGCGAGTTCATCATGAATAAAACTGATCCGTCAGATGATTTGAACAGAACTGTATTTATTTTGTGTATTTTCTGCGTTCCTTCGTCTACAGCGCTGCTGCTGAACATTCTTTTTTCTGAAGTTTGTCTGAAGTTCTTCAGAAAGTCTTTTACAACAGAAAATGAACTTAGAGACAAAGTGAACTGATTCACAGAGAGAAAGTTCAAAGCATTCTCAGGTTTACTGAACCAGAGTCTCAGTGTCAGCTGATTGGACGATGCCGACTACAGGTCTCCAGGTCCTCGGTGTGGTGGTGTCCATCGCCGGGTGGGTTGGCGGGGCCTTGGTGTGCGCCACCCCATTTTGGCGCGTGTCGGCTTTTGTCGGAGATGAGCTTGTGGTATCTGAAGTCCTATGGGAGGGGCTGTGGATGTCCTGTCTATCACAGCTAGGAAGGATCCAGTGTAAAGTGTATGACTCCGCCCTCGCACTTCCAGGCTCCACCCAGTTTTGCCGTGTGATGGTTATTCTGTCTGTCCTCTTCGGATTACTGGCTTTACCTCTGAGTGTGATTGGGATGAAGTGCACGCATTGTCTCGAGGGCGCGCGTGACACTAAGTCTCGCCTGGTGCGTATATCCGGTATCATCTTTATGGCGGCTGGCGTGGCTTTCTTAATGCCGGTGCTCTGGACCACCTTCGTTGTGATTCGGAACTTTTACGACCCGAACGTTGCACCACCACTCAAACGTGAACTTGGCCCCGCCCTGTACCTTGGAGGGGGCGTGGCCTTTATGATGTTGGCTGGAGGGTTTATGCTGTACCAAGGAGGCTCCGCCACCACTGGTGTTCCAACCAAGCCTAGTTTAGGCAAAGGGGCGGGACCATCCAAGGACAATCCTGCAGAGGGGAAACAGGACAAGGCTTATGTTTGAGCAAGACCAAGATTTAGTCAGAATGTTCAAGTGGCCAAAAAATAATGCAGAAACATGCAAGAGAAAATATCAGGGCTTCAAACCTGCAAATTAAATTTGATTTTAATCTTAATCTAATTATAATCATTTCATTTGTTTTTAATCGACTGATAGTTTAAAGTGTGTTTTTGGTCATTATAGTCGTTTTAAACAGAATGACAATTAATAAATAATACAGAGCTTTGTTAGAAAAAAAAACAACAATCTTTTCCTCTGTCTGATTTTCTACTCTACATTTGACAACGTCATTAATTTTATTTATAAATGTGTTTTTTAGGAGTTTGTTGTTTCTTTATGATGTGGTTTTATTTCTGATTATTGTATCTGTGTAAACACTGAAAGGAAATTCTTTATAAACATAAACAATAAAATGAAGTCACTGAAAAATCATTTGCAAGATAATTGTGTATGTAAAAAAAAACAACAACTGTGGGCGTCTTGTGCACGCATGGCATGTGTGTGTGTTTGTGTGTGTGTGTGTGTGTGTGTGTACAACAGCACACTGGACACAATGACCATCTGTGTGTGTGTAAGAGCCACTGATGTCATAATTATGTTGAAAATGTAAATTATGGGGCCTAAATTCCAACCCGTTTCATAATCATCACAGAAACATTAGAACTGAAAAGTCTCTGTATAGAGTGTCATCGCCTCCTTCAGTGGAAGTCAGAATAAAAAAATTCCTCTCTTTTCCCAGCAGAATTTTTCAGGTCTGTGGAGTTTATAATTAGTTTATATTGATGTCTTATATTTATTTTCATTTATTTCTTTGTATAGGTTTGGGGTAACATAATTCATATCATTTGTAAAATACAATTTAATAACAATAATTTGTTATTTATTAGATCTTAAATTCTATTCTGGAGACAGGTTAATCGTTAGGATGTTTGCCTTGAGTCTAGAGTTAGGGGTTTAATTCCTGCAATCTGCAATACTTTATGTGTCCACACGGTGACACCATTAACCAAGTGAGTATTGACACCGCAAACTAGCCATTCTGACTCAATCGCGCCGATTCAGAACCGATTCCGAATACAGTGTTTATTATAAAAAAACAATATTAATTGAATTTCCTTTCTCACTGTTCCTCTCTCTTTATAAATCTTTGCACATAAAAAGCCAAACACGTTTCGCATTAATCGTTAAAAATGTAAGCAGGAATAGCAGAAAACAAGTAGGGAAAAAAAACGAAATATAAAAATAAAACCACGTGCAATACATGCGAAAGGGGGCGTGGCCTATTCACAAAGTCATATCAGTATGTGTTACTGTAGTGTATTGTATTGTAGCAGAACTGTTCTGTGTGATTTATTCCATAATTTAGATATATATGGTTAAACTGACAATAAAAGCTTCTTGACTGGACTTAAATTAGCAGATTTAGTATATCTGTGTTGTGGTGCATAAAAAAAGTGAGTTCCTTGGTCTGCTGTCCCTCATGAATATTTCCTTGTACTGTACCATTATTATATACAAATTAGAACTTGAACATTTTGCCCAGGATGTGTGTGTGTGTGTGTGTGTGTGTGTGTGTGTGTGTGTGTGTGTGTGTGTGTGTGTGTGTGTGTGTGTTGCTCTATACTGTGTACATACACAGCCTTGTGTATCTCCGTCTTGGCAGAGCTCACTGCATTTCACACCGGTCAATGCCTTTAAATCAGCTTCACATGTTCTTATGTGAGGGACAAAAACTAATAATAAACACACAAGACATAATTATGTGCTTACATACAGGTCACAATGACAGGACACACACATGCATGTGCACAAACACACACACACACACACACACACACACACACACACACACACACACACACACACACACACACACACAAATATCCACTTAGCATTTATACCATAAATACATGCCATGTGTCCACACTGGGCTTTTTGTTGACATTTCTGTCAACATATAATTTGTGTATAATAAGAGCAACCTTCTGTCCTTTAAAGCATCTGCTGTTTTTGTTATTCAGAGACATTTACCCTTGTGGATCACTGTATTAGGATCACTGTTATTGGAAACATTCCTGGTCCATGCTGAGATGCTTGTGTGACATAATTACTGCAATGTGAATCTCCCGCATCCCAAAGATGTTCTACTGGATTCAGATCTGATGGCTTGTGAAGGTCGCCAAAAAACGCAGAACTCTTATTGTTTAGATAACTGTATAGTGTCATATTCAGGAAACCCGATTGATATCACATTTGTTTGTGATGTGTGGGATGTACATGGTGAGCAACGATACTCAAACACTGTGGCATTAAAGCCATGTCTGATTTGTACAATTACACCACCTCCAGCAACGCCTGTTGAGACAAGGCAGTCTGGCTCCATGAACTCATGCTGTTGATGCTAAATTCTGACCCTACAGCTGTGTGTCTCAGCAGAAATCAAGATCCATCAGAACAGGCTACATTTTACATCTTCACCCGTCCAGTGGTGATTCTGTGCCCACTGCAGCCTCGGAATTCTGTTCTTGGTTGGCTTAAGAACAACACGGTCTTCCACAGTGGTAGCTCATCCATCTAAATGTTTAACATTCTGAGATACTTTTCTGCTCACCACAATTTATTTGACTTAACGTAGCCTTTCCATCAGATCCAACCAGTCTGGCCAGTCTTCATTAATCTCTCTCATCACCAAGGTGCTTTCTGGTTTGTCCGGCTCCAACAATCAGGCCAAAGATCATGCCAGGTATGTCAAAATCACTGTCTGTCACACCAGATCATATTTCCACCATTCTGATGGTTGACATGAACATTCCCTGAAGCTGCTGGTGTATCTGCATCATTTTATGCACTTCACTGCTTACTGGGTGTCCAAAAGGTTATTTACAAAAAGTGCTTGGACCCCGTTAATCGCTGCTTCAGCTACGCTTCTCAGAGGTGTTCAGGAACCAGAACAGAAAGTCTGTAATGGAAACTTTCAGGGACACATTAAGACATTTACCAATAGACAATTTTAGATCTTTTTTCCAGGGCTCTCATGTATCACGCAATGAGTGTAACAGTCACTCATGTGGGTCTTTTGTCACGCTCTCCCACAACACATTGTATTTGTCACGCAGAAAAACTGACTATTTATCATATATTTAATATGCTGCAGAGCTCAAAATGTATCTGTCCGCACCGCTGTCTCTATGAAACCAATGAAAAAAATTATCATTAGCGAGGGTATTTTCGATGGTGGGTTTGAACAAAACCTCAACACGCAACAGCTCGTCTCTGGACGGGACATTGTCCTCAATCATGACCCTAAACATGTCTGGGCTTGAGCCGAACTGTTTTATATGGGAGCAACACGATAAAGGCACATGATAAAGGAGTCCAAAAAGGCAACAAACACAATAAACACCAGTCATAATCTCTCTCTCCCTCCCTCTCTCCCTCTCTCTCACACACAAACAAATTAATAAATGGAAATTGAATAAATACTTTGTATTTGGTTAAATTGTGGTCAGTGATCCTTACTAAATATGTACTTTTTTTGTTTTGTTTTTTTAGGGGTGGGGTGGGGGTGTTTGGTTGGACATGTCACTCTTGCCTGTCTTCAAAACTTGAGAGCTCTGTTATTTTTCGGTGTGAATCGGTT
>NC_062535.1:17563440-17580940 GCF_022655615.1 Tachysurus fulvidraco | reverse complement strand
CACACGCACACACACACACACAGATACACACACAGATAAACTCAGTTCAGATTACTGATATCAGACAAGGTTCTGTCATTAACTGGTTTATATATAAAAAAAAACACAACTTATAAGATTGTGTGTGTGTGTGTGTGTGTGTGTGTGTGTGTGTGTGTGTGTGTGTGTGTGTGTGTTCCTCAGCTATAAGCACGCTCTGGATGGCCTGTACCGGGTTTGGTACGAGGGTGAGTTTAGTGCAGGACTTTAATTTCTGAGACACTTTTACACATGTGTGTCTTGATGAGCTAATAAGTGGCTGTGTGTCTGTGTACATGGCTGTGTGTCTGTGTACATGGCTGTGTGTCTGTGTACATGTGTATGTACATGTGTGTGTCTCTTTGTGTGTCTCTGTGTTTGTATGTGTGTGTGTGTCTGTACATGTGTGTCTGTGTACGTGTCTGTGTCTGTGTACATGTGTGTGTCTCTCTTTGTGTGTCTCTGTGTTTGTATGTGTGTGTCTGTACGTGTGTGTGTGTGTGTCTGTGTACGTGTGTGTGTCTGTGTCTGTGTACATGTGTGTGTCTCTCTCTTTGTGTGTCTCTGTGCTTGTACGTGTGTGTCAGAGGGAACAAGGAAGCTGTTCTCAGGAGCCACCATGGCGAGCAGCAGAGGTGCTCTGGTGACTGTAGGACAGGTGAGCGAGTAAAGTACAGCGTCACACACACACTGATGTTGTTTTTTTTTTCTACAAAACAAAGACGTTCCCGTCCCATCTTGTTTCTATAGTAACAGCACATGCTTAGGGACAAATGCGTGCACACACATGCAGACAAACACGTGCGCACACACACAATGCTGTTATAAATTTTCAAAATTCTTCTCTTTATAAACATGACCCGACTTGCATGTAGTTCTGGTACAGAGTCATGTTTTGACCGTCACACCTGTATGTCCTCACTTCGGTCTCTGGGGGATTAGTGATCATGCAGCTACAAGAACATCAGTGAGATCAGACTCTGATGTTGGGATGTTGATGAGACTCCTGTTCCAGTTCATCCCAAAGGTGTTCAGTGGTGTTGAGTCAGAGTCAGGGCTCAGTGCAGGACACTCGAGTTCTTCACTCCAACCTTCACCTCCACACCATGGAGGTCTTCATGGAGCTGCTTTGTGTACAGGGACATTGTCATGATGGAACAGTGTCCGAGTCTCTTAGTTCCAGTGAAGAGAAATTATAAAGATACATTCAGTACAACTGTGTGCTTCAGACTTTGTGGTACTACAAATGGGTGAGATGGTCAGGGGCACATACTTTTATCCATATGGTGTTATTACTAATAATAAACATTTTTATTTATGTACGTGTGTGTGTGTGTTTTGTAGTTGGCATGTTATGATCAGGCGAAGCAGCTGGTGTTGTCCACTGGTTTCCTGGGAGACAACATTCTCACTCACTTCCTGTCCAGCTTCATAGCTGTGAGTATTGAGACCCCTGATTGGCCGATTTTGATCTTACTGGACAAATCTATTAAACCGTAAAGAATAAAACGGTAAATGTACAGTTGTATAGAACAGAGAGATACACTGTAAAATCGAAGAGTAAATCGGGTTATACTGGGGCAGGGGAGCGGGAGGGAGGGCAGGGGAGCGGGAGGGAGGGAGGGCAGGAGGGCGGGACTTGGAGCTACTTTGCATATTTATAACACTAGACTTCTGAGGAAATTTTGTCTCGTCATTGTCTTTATTTGTCTAGTTGTTTTATCTTTTCTGTAAGTTTTTAATAGATATATTTCTGTGGAATGTTGTGTGTGTGTGTGTGTGTATGAGCGAGATTGTGTCTAATTTGGGTTGCTTGTATAATTGTTGTGATTGTCCACACGATTTAATTTGCTGGTGTATAATGATGAGTTCCTGAACTTTTCTGCGTTAAACAGTGAAATGTCTCCCCCTAGTGGTGTAGTGCGGCGTGTCCTGTGCGGTACACAGCAGGATTCAGTTTTCTAAAGTTCCATCAGATCCAGTTTGCATCCTGTGATCTAATCTCATGTGATGCATAATTTCTTACATAAATTGATCCAGACAATCTGAAGGTCACAGGCCCGAAGGTCACAGGCCCGAAGGTCACAGGCCCGAAGGTCACAGGCCCGAAGGTCACAGGCCCGAAGGTCACAGGCCCGAAGGTCATGGCAAGGTCAGATGTGTGAAATGGGTTTGCTTCAGTAGCTGATTCTTGTTTGAAGGATATTTCAGACAAACAGATTAGTAAGGAGAAGGTTAGACAGGTCGTGAAGCTGATGTTATCCAGGTTTAGTTATATTTAGGGGTTTGAATTGTGGCAAACAATATTGGATTACTTTGTGTCTCTCTCTGTCTCACTCTCTCGGTCTCTCTCTCTCTCTCTTTGTCTCAGGGAGGATGTGCTACATTTCTGTGTCAGCCGCTGGACGTGATAAAGACACGACTGATGAACTCTAAAGGAGAATACAGGGTGAGTCTCAGAAAAATATTCTGAAATGTGGAGTACATTGATATTTTAATATAAAATACATTTGTAATCATCATTAAATCGGTGCTGTGTGTGTGTGTGTGTGTGTGTGTGTGTAGGGAGTGCTGCACTGTTTGTCTGAGACCGCCAAACTGGGACCACTGGCCTTCTACAAGGTGTACACACACACTCTCACTCACACACACTCTCACACGCACACTAACTCTCACACACACTCTCACACACACACCCACACACACTCACACGCACTCTCTCACACACACACTCACACGTACGTGCTATCTGCTCAAATGTTTAGTATACAATGATTTGTTTTTATATCTTGATGTATTTACATCTCACATTAAGACTAACCGTCCAATCACATCACAGGGTTTAGTTCCAGCAGGAATCCGGTTGATCCCTCACACGATTCTGACCTTCATGTTTCTGGAGCAGTTGAGGAAGCACTTTGGCATCCTGGTGATCAGCTGAGCCCAAGCTTTGACCTTTGACCCTTTTGACCACTCTGGACTGAGCTGGATCTGGAACATGTTCTCTTAAACACACACACAGACACACACACACACACACACACACACACACACACACACTCCTTAAAGCAAAGGGCATTATATATACGAATATGCACAAGAATGGGAACACACACTGGAACAAACAAATCAACACTTGTGTTTTTGAAGTATGAAATGTGTGTGTGTGTGTGTGTGTGTGTGTGTGTGTGTGTGTGTGTGTGTGTACGTGGCCTCTGTTGTGCCTCTGTGTCTCAAACCACAGCATGTAGACAACAGTGTACTACAACACACCTGTGAAGCTAATGATCAGCCTATGACCCATACACACACACACAGTGTGGTGTACTGTCCATTTATTACACTGCATAAAGTATTGGCACCCCATCCTTTAACTGACAGAATATAACCACCGTGCAGATGTTCCACGACTCGAAGAGCCAAATTAAATGCACCATTTCAAAAGTTCAACCTTCCTCCTAACATCTCAGTAATCTACTTTCTAGTTTTATGACGTTTAATAATAATAATATTATTATTAATAATAATAATAATAATAATAATAAAAAAGGATGATATTTCAGCGTAAAGTGTTGCGTTCAAACTGCTTCCATTTGGTTTTACATTATTCTCAAATCATCTTTTATTAGTCCGTAAATATTAAAGTTCACTGACCTTAAAAATAGACTTTTATTAACTCTGTCTATGAATATTAGATATGATGCCATGAGGAAGGAAGAAACCTGAGGTTTTTTTAAAGGTGCTGCGTGTTGAGACCTTGTGAAGAAAACACTAGGCACTACATCGATTATATCTTACTGAGCATGAAACACACCTTCAGGAATAGATTTGTTTTTGTAAACATTTATATGAATAATTTATCATTTATTAGCTTATTAATTTATTATTAATTATCAGTTTGATGCCTGATTGACTCACTGATCCTGTACTCAATACTTTTCACTGCCTGACATTAATGGCCTGCAGTCAGTAATCACAGACCTACAGAATGATCCGTAGCTGAATATTGAGATTTTATCCTGAAGCTCTGAGTGTGAGTCAGAGCAAAAGTTTATTTCAGGTTTATTTAAAAATGAGAAAGAGAAAAAAAAACACATGAATAATTCAGATTCAGAACTGCATCGGTTTCTTCACTGTATCGTAATTTTTCACTGCTTCGTTTATCAAGTACTTGAGACTAAAGACGTTTACTATAATTCCAACCCTCGTGGGTTTGACGCCGATATTAAACCGGTTTACTTGATGTGTGTGTGAATGTGGATCAGCTGTAAGATCAGGACCAATCTGTACTGGAGAATGAATTCATTTTGAATAACGCTGTATGTTAAATACACAGGAAGTGACGAATGTGACGTTTTCCTGTCAGGCTGCTCAGTGCTGATGGTTTACCTGAAACTGTAGATAATTCAGTGAATAAATCTGTACTAATGAGAATGATCTTCATTCTATTCGTGTTTAAACTAAAGATACAAAATGTAGAGAAAAGATTTTAAAAGATTTTACATTAAAGGAAAGAGTTTATTGAACAATGTTTGGCTTTGTGTTTGATTTTGTTCATGTAGAGAATTAGTGTCACTGGGAAATAAATCAGTTTAAAGGAAAAGAATTTGACACCTTCATCACTTCATTATCTTAATAACTGCAGTGAAAAACTGAAGAACTTCGGATATCTTGTGTCTGTTTAACCAGAAGTTTGATGTGAATCTATCTGTGACCAGTGGAGGGCGCTGTGTGTGTGTGAGTGAGATACAGAGCAACCTACAACAGTGCTTTTAAGTATTTATTGATGAATGATCAAGTAAAAGAGTGTGTGTGTGTGTGTGTGTGTGTGTGTAAGTAAGCGTATGTGCGTGGGTGTGTGTATGAGAGAGAACAAGAGTGTTGTGTGTATGAGAGAGTGTGTGTGTGTGTGTGTGTGTGTGTGTGTGTGTGTGTCTGTGTGTGTGAAAGAACGAGAGTGTTGTGTGTAAAAGTGTGTGTGTGTGAGAGAGAGAGAGTAAAAGCGTATGATTGTGCTTTGGTGTGTGTGTGTGTGAGAAAGAGAACAAGAGTGTTGTGTGTGTGTGTGTGAGAAAGAGAACAAGAGTGTTGTGTGTGTGTGTGTGCGTGGATGAGACTGTTGGAGTTTATGTTGTGTGTTACAGAATAATTCTCAGCTGTTCTTCTGCTCTGGTTATTTCTGCACTTCAAGACAAGCCCAAGGCATGATGCTACAGTACCACCCTCATGTTTCACTTCTCAGCAGAAAGTTTCTTCACCCACACTGTGTTCGTTCTTCCAATTTGGTTGAGGATCATCTCTGTACTTCTTGATGAATTCCAGTCTGGTTTTCTGGTTCTTACTGTTGAGAAGATTGTATCTTCTGGCATGGCCTCAATATTTCTGCTCTCCGAGTCTTCTTCAAACGGTGGCTTGTGAGACCTTCACTATGAACTGTGGAGGTTGTTGATGATGTCACAGACTTGTTTTTGTTTAGTATTTTTTCTTCACTGCTCTCACAATCTTCAGCCAAGGATCGATTTTCTCTCTTTTCTCATCTTCAGAATGGTTTGCTTTTCCCATATAGCCAGGTCTCGGGTCTAGATATTGGTCTGAAACAATCAATGTAACAATCGATCGTACACCTGTGAAGCAAACGTTACCTGTCAGTCACAGGTTGCAATACTCTGTACTGTACTGTACTGTACTCACCATCTCACCATCTTCTGATGTTATCAGGAGGCAACAAAGTATAAACTCCTCTCTCCTTAAAGTTACCCTAAAATATTGATAAATATGTACAATGATCATGTTGCTTATAAAACCCATATTGCACAGATGTGTGCAGCTGCTGAGATGGTTTATAAATGTTAAGTTAAAGTAAACGACCCGATGGTGACCTCAGAAGTTCTTCAGAGTTAAAACAAACAGAAAAGTCAACAACATGTCAAACTACAACACATAAGTTTGATTAATGGTGCTTGCAAAGCAACATTCTTACTATCCTGCATACTCTTCCGGACAAAACTTTGGCGCGTAACTTGTCCCGCAGCTTTTGTCCTAGACCCATGAATGAGGTGTCAAATTGACCGGCTCATTGAGGAGAGGTGTGCTATTATTTTTCTAATCGATCTGAGTACCGGTACTTCCGGTACCGGGTCTCAAAGTGGCCTTTTCTCCCATAGACTCCCATTGTAAATTTTGGAGGTTTATAACTCGGCAAGCTTTCTAACTATCTACACCAAACTCGGCCAGCTCCTTTAGGGTTATACTCTGAACAAAGGTTTAATTTGGTGTACCGACTGGCCTTCTGGTTGTGCTGCAGCCCCACCCCCAATATATGCAAAATCAAAAAACTTTTTACAACATTGACATGTGACATTTCAAAACACTCAGAACTATGAGGGGAACTTGCCACGTGCAAGCACCATTCACATTTTCTTCAGGAAATGAAGGTTCTAGTTAATTGTGTTATCCTTCTCCTAAATGCCACGAACAGAACCAAATGGAGACCCAAGAACTTTGGTCCTGAGATGTATGGCTCCAATCAGCAGGAGTAAGGATAAGGAATTCATGGCTTCTAAGAAGTTCAGACTAAGAAGCTTGAGACATTCCAAACCCCATCACTTCATTCTGTGTCTTCATTTATAGCAACATATGTCACAAAGCTGTCATTGAAACTGGACTCAAGGAATATTGAAGTTCAAACTGTGCATCTAATATCTTCAGATCTGGATGCTTGGTGGAGGAGAACAGAATTTCTGCATAGCAGTGATAAAAGAAGCTGTGTGACCCGAAACGCTCCAGTCTGGAGATCACTGAGAAGTCAGCAAAAGTGAAAATTAGGCTCTGGAGCTATTTCATGAAAACCAGCTGACAGGTTGTTAAATTAGAGGTCTGAATGGAGCAGACTGGAAGATGCAAAGAACCAGAATGCACACTGAAGATGTTTAACTCCTAGTCTCCTTGGTCTTCCTCCGTGTCTGTAAATTAAGTGGGTCCTGAGTCAGTGCCTACGCGTTTGCTCCACCTGGCCTGAAAGATGATGAACCTTCTGTTCAAGATGAACCATCTGAAGGAGGAGAGACCAAGAAGTAAGCATCTTCTTAGTTCTGGGTGAGATAATCATTTACAGATATTGTATCTTGTTGTCAATGCTACGACTTTGTATACTGATGCAAGTTTGAGCCGCTTGTATCTCAAGTTAACGTAACGTGACCCCAATATGGAACTTATGTAAAATTTCCTAGGTACAAGTGATACTGAATGGCTACAGCGTCATATTTAAAAGTGTATATCTTGATGCCAGAAAGTAAAATAACGAGACTACAACTTCATGTTTTGAGACTAAGCACCAAAGTTGTGGCACCAGAATATTCTTCTTCTTCTTCTTCTTCTTCTTCTTCTTCTTCTTATTATTATTATTATTATTATTATTATTATTATTACCTCCAATTCATTTAGATGGAATGAGCACTCGTCTCAATATGTCGGTTCCTCTGACCACAGTGGTCGACGTAAATAGATTTCTCAGTGTTAATGTGTTTTACATTCATTCATTTTCTACCGCTTATCCGAACTTCTTGGGTCACGGGGAGCCTGTGCCTATCTCAGGCGTCATCGGGCATTGAGGCAGGATACACCCTGGACGGAGTGCCAACCCATCACAGGGCACACACACTCTCATTCACTCACACACTCACACACTAAGGACAATTTTCCAGAGATGCCAAACAACCTACCATGCATGTCTTTGGACCGGGGGAGGAAACCGGAGTACCCGGAGGAAACCCCCGAGGCACGGGGAGAACATGCAAACTCCACACACACAAGGCAGAGGCGGGAATCGAACCCCCAACCCTGGAGGTGTGAGGCGATCGTGCTAACCACTAAGCCACCGTGCCCCCCTTATGTGTTTTACAATGCATTAAAATATATGGGAAGCGTTTATTGGCTACATAACTCAGGTTCGATCAACTTCAGCATATTCGTTGTAATTGAGGATGTCCACCTGGTCACCTCAGAGACTCAGTACTGGTTTATATTAAAGTGTATGTCCTGCACTGCTTTGGTTCTCAGTCACAGAAGAGATTACAGCATTAATTACACACCCACATTGGTGCAGCCTCTAAAGTACAGCTTCATCGATCATATGTCATATGAGTCAGGGGATTAATGGATTGCTTTTTTTTCGTTGTTGAGCTAATGGATGGGTTTTGTGTTGTGGGTTTGCATCTCGGCAGCGTGGACAGTGCTTGCTGTTGGCATTTCATATAAACCCACACACACACAGAGGTCTTTCAGGTCCTCAGTAGTCTCTCAATTTGTATGAATCTCTGTACATTTTTAACATAATCCTAGCAACACGTTTACAGTTCCCGAGGCCTTTGTCTTCATTATTCTTCTTCAAAATACAGAGTTCAATTGACGTAGGTTTCTGACGCAGAATCAACCTCATTTCTCTGCTCAAGGTCTGTGTTCTCCGAGCTGTGATCACTCAAGAGGTGTCTGAAAGCTGTTGTATCCTGTGCTCTTAATTCTACAGGGAGAGCATATGGGGGATCATTAGGTGTGGTGTGTGTGTGTGTGTGTGTGTGTGTGTGTGTGTGTGTGTGTGTGTGTGTGTGTGTGTGTGTGTGTGTGTGTAATGAAATACGGTATTTGAATGAATGGACCTGAAGGACCGTGACATTATTGCACCCACACTGGTGCAGGCGATAGGTGGAGGAGGAATGAGTGACATATTTCAGAGGGTCACAAAATTCTGCTCCTACGAGTAAAAATAAGATTTGCTGTGACAAAAAAAAAAAACCCTGTTCCTGGTCGAAAATTCGTTGTTGTACGATCATCTGTTGCTGATTATTCCATTGAGTTCTATAGACTCAGGTGTTAATTAGATATTCATTATTAATGCACTCGCTCTGATTCGTTAGCTTTTCTATAGCAACAGCTCGTTCAGGGGGACGTGTACGGCTGACGCTCGCCCCACCTAAAGGTGTGTAATCATTGATTTGGTGAGTTTTCCTGTAAGGAGATGTTTGTTTAATTAACATTGACGGAAGGAGTCAACAGTGTCAGTAATTTGTTTTCCTCCACATGAAGTCTTCAGGACAGTGAAGTTTGGTTTATGTGGTTGCTTTTTGCTACGTTAACATCAAGAAAAAAAAAAGATGATTGTGATGGAATGACTTGTTTCCCAGATGTTCCCCAAGATACGAGGTAACAGATGTGAATAAATGAAGAAAAAGTGTTGTTTAATGCAGTTTCATCATTCTAATGTGTAATTCTCAGTAAATTGCTGTAATGTGAGGAAAAATAAGTGCTTTTTGTAGAAATTTCACTTCACCTCGACGTTAAATGTCCTTTAACGCCACACGATGTGTGATGACCTTTACTTATAAACACAAGTAAGGAGTATTTCAGTGTTGAAATTCGGACGAGTTTCTTTTCCACGTACTCATGTTAATGTTTAACCTGGTTTCACACAAACCCACGTCTGTATTCGCTCTCTAATTAATTATCAGCCTTGCGGGAAATACGTGAACGGTTCGAATCCGAGTCGTGCGGCGCCTTTGAAGCGTTATTGCAGTCATTTACATAATTAACGAGGTCCCAGTGCAATTAACAATCATCTGCCATTGAGATGAAACCACAATAGATGTTCAGATCGTGATTGAATCCACGCCGTCACGCAGCACCCGTAAAATCTCTCTTCATCTGAATGATGGAAATGTTTGTAACCAACACCCTAAAGGAAGAATAGTGGTGAGAATCCGACAGCTTATGCTCTGTGCTGTGGAAGCCTGAAAAGATGGAGTGAACCATTGGTTAGAGGACTGGAATAAATGTTTTTTTTTTTGTTTGTTTTTTTAATGAATAATTGTTTGCTGTCTTTTGTATTAATTTATGATCTTAAGTGAAGTTCGTTACATGACGGAATGTGTCTTTATGACCTGGACATCAGGAGACGAGTGTTGCTTTTAATTTTCAAACAGGAAACATTTACATTTAAAAAGCATTTCATACAATTCTTGAAAGAAAAAACCTTCCTGAAAGCAAACACAGATTTGTTTCTGTACTCTCCTCGCTAATATTACTGTACTCTCCTCGCTAATATTACTGTACTCTCCTGGCTAATATTACTGTACTCTCCTCGCTAATATTACTGTACTCTCCTCGCTAATATTACTGTACTCTCCTGGCTAATATTACTGTACTCTCCTCGCTAATATTACTGTACTCTCCTGGCTAATATTACTGTACTCTCCTGGCTAATATTACTGTACTCTCCTCGCTAATATTACTGTACTCTCCTCGCTAATATTACTGTACTCTCCTCGCTAATATTACTGTACTCTCCTCGCTAATGTTTCTGTACTCTCCTCGCTAATATTACTGTACTCTCCTCGCTAATGTTTCTGTACTCTCCTCGCTAATATTACTGTACTCTCCTCGCTAATATTACTGTACTCTCCTGGCTAATATTACTGTACTCTCCTTGCTAATATTACTGTACTCTCCTCGCTAATGTTTCTGTACTCTCCTCGCTAATATTACTGTACTCTCCTCGCTAATATTACTGTACTCTCCTCGCTAATGTTTCTGTACTCTCCTCGCTAATATTACTGTACTCTCCTCGCTAATATTACTGTACTCTCCTCGCTAATATTACTGTACTCTCCTCGCTAATGTTTCTGTACTCTCCTCGCTAATGTTTCTGTACTCTCCTCGCTAATATTACTGTACTCTCCTCGCTAATATTACTGTACTCTCCTCGCTAATGTTTCTGTACTCTCCTCGCTAATATTACTGTACTCTCCTCGCTAATATTACTGTACTCTCCTCGCTAATGTTTCTGTACTCTCCTCACTAATATTACTGTACTCTCCTCGCTAATATTACTGTACTCTCCTCGCTAATGTTTCTGTACTCTCCTCGCTAATATTACTGTACTCTCCTCGCTAATGTTTCTGTACTCTCCTCGCTAATGTTTCTGTACTCTCCTCGCTAATATTACTGTACTCTCCTTGCTAATATTACTGTACTCTCCTGGCTAATATTACTGTACTCTCCTCGCTAATGTTTCTGTACTCTCCTCGCTAATGTTTCTGTACTCTCCTCGCTAATATTACTGTACTCTCCTCGCTAATATTACTGTACTCTCCTCGCTAATGTTTCTGTACTCTCCTCGCTAATGTTTCTGTACTCTCCTCACTAATATTACTGTACTCTCCTCGCTAATATTACTGTACTCTCCTCGCTAATGTTTCTGTACTCTCCTCGCTAATATTACTGTACTCTCCTCGCTAATGTTTCTGTACTCTCCTCGCTAATGTTTCTGTACTCTCCTCACTAATATTACTGTACTCTCCTCGCTAATGTTTCTGTACTCTCCTCACTAATATTACTGTACTCTCCTCGCTAATATTACTGTACTCTCCTCGCTAATATTACTGTACTCTCCTCGCTAATGTTTCTGTACTCTCCTCGCTAAGGTTTCTGTACTCTCCTCGCTAGATAACTTCATGCTAGCAACTGAAAAAACAAGCATCCAAATCAACACAGAAGAAACAACATAATCTACAGTTTAGAAAACAGTAATATTCTCTTTAGAGATACATATAGTAAATGAAATTCATTTTCTCTATCTCTCTCTGTTAGACCAATCAGAAGCCGGAACTCACCTGTGCTGTGTGTCTTTGGAAAACTTTGAAAACCATTTAGGGCTGAACTTGTGAATCTCCACCGCAGCCACCAGAGATGAATAGTTGTGCCATGAGAGACACACACATAATACATGCAGTTGAGTCATGAGGAGAAGGTGATGTAGGCAAAACGATGCTGGAACACAACCAAGCCACGGAAGCTCGGTGTGATGGAGACGTGTGTCTGAGAAAAACATCTGCTTCTGAGATTGGATTAAACCAACGTTCTTCATTCAGACAGTTCATTTCTTCTCTTCTTTCTTTTCTTTTACACCAGATGTACATTTTCCTGTGTGTGTGTGTGTGTGTGTGTGTGTGTGTGTGTGTGTGTGTGTGTGTGTGTGTGTGTGATTTCTGGACCAATTACAGAAAAACATCTTAAATTTATTACACCATGGAATTTCTCAGACTAGATTTTTTCTTTAAAGAGATTCAACTTGTTAAAAGTGAAATAAATCAAATGTGAAGTTTTACAGCTCAATAAAACACCAACACAGAGACCTTTCCAAACCTGCCTCGGACACACAGAATGTTAAAAAACCTTGATCTTTTTAATTACAGTTTGTTTAATTGAGTGAATTTTCGTGCAGCTCATTTTACTGATTCGTTTTGCGACTCGATCGATGCAGCTTTTATGGAAAAGCTTTTGACTAATTCAGGAATTTGAGCGGAAAACTTTTTCAATTTGTGTCTCTATTTTTGTTTCCTAATTAATTTTGACAAATTCAGTGATTCAAAATAAATAATGCAGAGACCTTTCTAAGTAAAGGGCCATGGTGGGGGTGGGGGGTTGTAGAGTTGGGGGTAGATTCGTATAAAAAAACTGTCGCACGATATTCCCTTTACTCTAAATGCAGTGTATCAGCTGAGAGAACAGTTTGTTTGGAACTGAGGAATACTGTAGAGAGAAACACGAGCTTCTCGGCTAGCTTTGCTAATCTGTCACTAGAACCAGTATGAATCCTGCAGATATATAATTTGCATATGACGTGTTTTAGAAGCTGCTCGTAGCGAGTTCGATTTCTCAAAGGAGAAATAGTAAATAGGCCACGCCCACCACGCCAGCAGTAGATTTAACTACACGCCCACAAGAGACAAACTTCATGCGACACATTATTAATGACTTGTGGCTTTAGTTTCGCTTCTGCTACCTGCTAGAAATATAAATTTAATTTGAATCTTTCACATTTTTATTCCATTTATATATATATATATATATATATATATATATATATATATATATATATATATATATATATATATATATTATATGATATTCAAATAAATTAAATTAAATTGAATTTATCCTCGCAGCACTAGCAAGAAAAAATTATTCCAAACCTCAGACAGAATAAAAGGTGTAACTGATCGACTACATGTAGAATTCTTCAGGTTCTTTAAGGCAGCAGATCCCAGCTCTGGTTCTGGACTTGGTCTAGTCTTGTTTTACTCTAAAAGATCTAAGTAAAAGCAGGTTTATGTGTTTGAGATGTGCAGGGCGTGGGCTTTGCTAAAACCAAGGTTAGGAACAAACGAACAACAAACAAACCAAACACTGAGTCTTGGGATTTAAACCCACTTGCCCCGTGGGCCAGAGCTTCCCACATGAGCCCCAGCACTGCACCTCTCTCTGTACGATCCTCTTAGTTCTCAAGGTTATGCAATTATTTATTTTCTTCATAGGGAAAGCCTTACAGAATGAAGCTTTTACCAGGTCCAGAGATAACTGCAGCTGAATTTTATCATAATTAGAGAAAATGGTAATGAGTCAGACTTAAATTTTCATAAATATGATCGCGCTTCAGAAAATAAGATGGACTGAATATTCCCAGGGTGTGTGATTCAGCCTGCCTGTTCAGTCTGCTAACCACTTTTCAAATCTAAAATTCCCCATGTCTGATGTTTTTGTAGTACTTACAACCTGTAAATGTCTTTGGCTTTTTAATTGCCCACTTCAGAGAGAGAGAGTGTGTGTGTGTGAGTGTGTGTGTGTGTGTGTGTGTGTGTGTGTGTGTGTGTGTGTGTGTGTGTGTGTGTGTGTGTGTGTGTGTGTGTGTGTTAAAATGTGGTGCACTGACAGGACATTGTTTTTATTTGAAGGCTTGAAGTTAAAAGTTTGTTCTTGTGCTTCAGTTTTCACCCTGGACTCAAAAAACATATCCTGAAATAAAAAAACATGCACTTTAAATGAGCAGAGCGAAATTTACCTTCAACGAGCTTGTTTAAAAGATGCAGAAAAACCTTTTCTGAAGCTAGGTGTCACGAACGCTGGATAAAAGGCACCCAAACACAGGATGGCAAAAATAACAGGGTTTAATAACGAAAAAACATGAAACATAACATAGACTAGACCAGACAAAGACAACAGTTGATTCCGTGCTGCACAAGGCAATGTGGCATAGTTAAATACAGAAGACAATGAGACACGATTAGGAACAGGTGTGGAGACAGAGAAGGGCAGACGAAGGTGGGGCAGACACGTGACGAGGAACGTAAACAAAGGCACATGGCCAAAAGTCCGGGCTGAGTCCTGACACTAGGAGCTGCTGTTATTCGGACCAATCAGAGTCCGAATAATAAGACTTGGAATAATAAAAAGAACATCTAAAAAAAACTTTTTTATATCTGATTAATTTGATTTATAATATTTTAGGGAGGGTGTTAATACTTTAGAGAAGGTGTATTAGGCTTCTTTGGTTCTCATGCCCTGCGATGGGTTGGCACTCCGTCCAGGGTGTAAACTGCCTTGATGCCCGATGACACCTGACATAGGCACAGGCTCCCCGTGACCTGAGAAGTTCGGATAAGCGGTAGAAAATGAATGAATGAATGAATAAATGTTCTTCTCAGCACTCTGATGAATAAAATAAGGTAGAAATAGAACAGCGAAGAGAGCGAGAGAAGTGCAGAGAGACAAACAAAAAACATAGAACAAGAAACTAAAGACAATATTAGACAGAAAGAAATCTGTATTTGTGGATTAATAACATCAGCTTTCAGCGATGGAGAGGGTTTAAGGGCTGAAAAACACCTGGCTCAATTAGCTAATGAGCTGCATCTCTCTCTCTCTCTCTCTCTCTCTCTCTCTCTCTCTCTCTCTCTCTCTCTCTCTCTGTGTCTCTCTGTCTCACTCTCTGTATCTCTATCTTCCTCTCTCTATCTCTGTCATACTCTTCTACAGTAAGTAATAACATGGTAGTAATAGACAGTTTATGCACTGGTTAATGCACTGGGGAACTAAACAAAGCAAGATGATCACAAGTTACCATAAGTTCAACTAGAATAATGAGCATACACAATAAGCATGTGGTGTGCATGTGTGTGTGCGTGTGTGTGTGTGTGTGTGTGTGTGTGTGTGTGTGTGTGTGTGTGTGAGAGAGAGAGAGAGAGAGAGAGAGAGAGCGCAAATAATTTTGTATGCTTGAAGAATATTGCATTAAATATTGAATCTCAGATGGTATCAGTGTATGTAATAGCACAATCATGTGTGTGTGTGGGTTTTTCTGAAACACTCCCCTGGGCCAACACACACACACACACACACACACACACACACACACACACACACACACACACACACACACACACACACACACACGCACAGTCTTTATAATGAGTGTTAATGACTCTAAAGCAATTTTAACAAACAGAAGCAATAACAACATGGAAGTACACAATGGTCCAAACCACTACAAGCAAATAAAACACTGTAATAAATCTTCAGTCTATGTGTTGTCACTTAGTTCCTTCAGTCTGTCACTTAGTTCTTTCAGTCTGTCACTTGGTTCCTTTAGTCTGTCACTTAGTTCCTTCAGTCTGTCACTTAGTTCTTTCAGTCTGTCACTTGGTTCCTTCAGTCTGTCACTTGGTTCCTTCAGTCTGTCACTTGGTTCCTTCAGTCTGTCACTTGGTTCCTTCAGTCTGTCACTTGGTTCCTTTAGTCTGTCACTTAGTTCCTTCAGTCTGTCACTTAGTTCCTTCAGTCTGTCACTTAGTTCTTTCAGTCTGTCACTTAGTTTTTTCAGTCTGTCACTTGGTTCCTTCAGTCTGTCACTTGGTTCCTTCAGTCTGTCACTTGGTTCCTTCAGTCTGTCACTTGGTTCCTTCAGTCTGTCACTTGGTTCCTTTAGTCTGTCACTTAGTTCCTTCAGTCTGTCACTTAGTTCTTTCAGTCTGTCACTTGGTTCCTTCAGTCTGTCACTTGGTTCCTTCAGTCTGTCACTTGGTTCCTTTAGTCTGTCACTTAGTTCCTTCAGTCTGTCACTTAGTTCTTTCAGTCTGTCACTTGGTTCCTTTAGTCTGTCACTTGGTTCCTTCATTCTGTCACTTGGTTCCTTCAGTCTGTCACTTGGTTCCTTCAGTCTGTCACTTGGTTCCTTTAATCTGTCACTTGGTTCCTTCAGTCTGTCACTTAGTTCTTTCAGTCTGTCACTTGGTTCCTCTTAGTCTGTCACTTAGTTCCTCTTAGTCTGTCACTTGGTTCCTTTAGTCTGTCACTTGGTTCCTCTTAGTCTGTCACTTGGTTCCTTTAGTCTGTCACTTGGTTCCTTTAGTCTGTCACTTGGTTCCTTTAGTCTGTCACTTGGTTCCTTTAATCTGTCACTTGGTTCCTTTAATCTGTCACTTGGTTCCTTTAATCTGTCACTTGGTTCCTTTAGTCTGTCACTTGGTTCCTTTAGTCTGTCACTTGGTTCCTTTAATCTGTCACTTGGTTCCTTTAGTCTGTCACTTGGTTCCTTTAATCTGTCACTTGGTTCCTTTAGTCTGTCACTTGGTTCCTTTAGTCTGTCACTCTTATCCTTCAGTCTGTCGCTTGGTTCCTTGGTGTCTCTCATTCCATGAAATATTTCAGAATTATTAGTTATGGTGTATGTATGCTTGACTTGTTCTAAAATCATTCGTAACTTTTTTTTACAGTGAAGGAGTAATTATAGCTTCGTGTCAATCTTCATTTACCGAACCTTCAGCCCAGGAATCAGCAGATGGTTTGTATTTTGATGTCACTGTCCATTTTCATGTGTGTGTGTTTTGTTGTTGTTGCTCTGTCTTTGGCATATTGTAAACTCTTTGCTCAGACTTTGACTGCTCATGCCCATGACACAGTCTCCTGGCTCAGTGTCTCCTCCAAAGTTTGGCTTACACTCTGCTAGAATCCTTGGCTTGGTCCGTGTCCTGTGTAAATCTCAGCCTCTTTTATGTCTGCTTTAGCTTAGTGCTACATCTGCACACTGTCCCTGGTGCTTTTCCAGTGTCATGATTGGACTTCCCAATGTTACTTCCAAACACTTAATTCTATTCCCTCTCTTACTTGGTAGTATTGTCCCAGTCTTAACCTAATCCTGTAAGTAAGAATATTAGTATCAGTCATTAATCTTGAACCAGTCTCAGCAGCTGATTATGATGCAGTCTTGGTCCAATATCAAGCCCAAGGTAATATCTTATCTTGCTTAAGGTAATATTCACTGATCTTGCCCCTGTTTTAGTCACTGATCTTGTCCCTGTAGTATTCATGGATCCTACCCCTGGAGTAGTCACTGATCTTGCCCCTGTTTTAGTCACTGACCCTGCCCTTTTTGTAGCCACTGATCTTTCCCCTGTTTTAGTCACTAATCTTGTCCCTGTACTAGTGACTGATCTTGTCCCGGTAGTAGGCTCTGATCTTGTCCCTCTAGTAGGCACTGATCTTGCCCTGTAGTAGGCACAGATCTTGCCCCTGTATTAGTCATGGATCTTGCCCTGTAGTAGGCACTGATCTTGCCCTGTATTAGTCACGGATCTTGCCCTGTAGTAGGCACTGA
>NC_062535.1:17520940-17553440 GCF_022655615.1 Tachysurus fulvidraco | reverse complement strand
GTCCTCTGTCTCCACTCTTTTTTATTTATTTATTTATTCACCATCCATGTCATTATCACACACAAGGTACATGCTTTAGACCAATCTGACCAATCTGACCTTGGTAAAAGATATTTACATATTTCAGACTCATCCAATGAGCACAAATTCATCACATGAGTACTTCATATCTCTGGCTGCATCTCATTTGTTGGACTTCACAAGTATTGGCACCCCTCTAAGCTATATTATTCAGTCAACGTCCCCATCCAATCACTTATCACACCCCATAGTGCTCTACGCTTCCTCTGATCGTTCAGCACCGCACGACTGATCCCATAATCTCTCAGGGAAGGTATGCTTTAAGACTCTGTTCTGACACCAAAGTGGTGGAATGACATTCCCTTAGAACATGACGTACTTCAACTAGCAGTTAAAACCTTTAAAAAACTTTACAAAAGTGTTGTCTGTGTGCTTTACCTGCATATTACATTCAACACAGAGTTTTAGAATGAGGGTATTCTTACTCTTTGACCTAGTGTACCAGCAGCTATGTATTCATTGATGGAGACTTCTGTAATCTCTCTGGATAAGTGCGTCTGCCAAATGCAATAAATTTGGATGTAAATGCAATTGCTAACTGATCTTGAATTTTTGAGGACGTTTAACACGCTGAGCAGGAAAAACAGGAAAAAAGATTCATCTGATTGAGTATACAGTATGTACAGAGATTTTATTAACTACTACAACATAAGTTAATAAAGAAACAGGTATACAATAACAATAAAATGACATTAAATTTAATTACGCAATTATTATTATTTAATTATACACTGTTCAATACATAGATTATACAAATGCACATATAATATATAATAAGATATTATTGAAGAATGACCCATGAGTGAATTACTAGAATTATACGTTAGCTTTTCAGATCTGGGTAAATAAAGGCAGGTTCTAGTAGCAGACCTAAATTGTTTGTCCCCAGCAGTAAATCTTGTGCTTGAGTGTGTTTACGGCTAATATACCTGCATTTTCTGGAGGTAAAGTGTTCCCTAAAATTCCTCTCATAACTCAGTTACTATAATGAAATTTTAGAGACAGAAATACTTTTGACATAAAGCATAAAGAGGGTAATTTTACTGAGAAAAAAAAGTGTACGTTTTGTTCGGAGCGCATTGTTCAGCATACACGCACCTGAGATGATCAGAGGTTCAGTGTCTCCCATTTGTCACATCTAATACTGGCTTTCATACATTACTGTTAGTGTTGGAGCCATAAAACACAGCAGGAAGAGAACCGTATGAGAACGAATGAAATGAATTCACACGTTTCATGAGTCATCATCAGTGTAGAGGTCGCATGTGTGTGTGTGTGTGTGTGTGTGTGTGTGTGTGTGTGTGTGTGTGTGTGTGTGTGTGTGTGTGTGTGCGTGTGTGCATCAATTCAACTGTGTGTTTATATCTAGTCATTTAAAACTGAAACTAAAATTTAAAACTAGTGACTGTTATCTACAGCTGGTGGATGTTTGAAGTAAAAGAAAGATCTAAAATAGAATTTGTGACTGTGAGGTAAAACAAGAGTTTCTGATTCTTATCTAGTGCTTCTGTGACTGTGAAATGATATATCATATATAATATTTTGTACTATTTTATAATGATACTTATGATGCTGGGAACTTAGTTAAGTTTCCAGTTAAAACTATTCAATGTGTGAGATAATACTAGTGAATCTGAGGTAAAAAAAAATAAATATTGGCTGTGAGGTTAATATTATGGCATGGCAAATGTGTGAGGCAGAATGATGATATATAAAGTTATATTTATAAAGTAAATGTGACCATGCAAGAGCTTAACAAAGTGAATGTGATCTAAAACTAGTAACTATGAGCTAAACTTTTGAGCTACAAATAGTGAATGTGTGAGGTAAATCTAGTGACTCTGAGGTGAAACTAGTGACTCTGAGGTAAATCTAGTGACTCTGAGGTGAAACTAGTGACTCTGAGGTGAAACTAGTGACTCTGAGGTAAAACTAGTGACTCTGAGTTGAAACTAGTGACTCTGAGGTAAAACTAGTGACTCTGAGGTAAAACTACAGACTCTGAGGTAAATCTACTGACTCTGAGGTAAAAAATTGACTCAGAGATAAATCTAGTGACTCTGAGGTAAAATTAGTGACTCTGAGGTAAAACTATAGACTCTGAGGTAAATCTACTGACTCAGAGGTAAAAACTACTGACTCAGAGGTAAAATCATGTGACTCTGTGCTAAAACTACTGACTATGCAGGAAATCTAGCGACTCAGACATACATCTAGTGGATGTGAGGTAAAACTAGGGACTATGAGGGAAAAGTTATTGTTATATGAAATTAATGTTTTATGAATTAAAATATAGATTATGTAAAAGCACTTCACATGAGGTAATTGGTGAGAACAAAGACATCCAAAAATCTGTAAATACTGTATATGTTCATATGTTATACATAAAATATACAAAAATTGTGACTGTGGGATAGTGAATTTTTAAAAAAAGTATGAATAATGAAGAAAAGTTTTACTGATTGATCTGTGTATGATTATGTGTGTCACAAAGATAAAAGTCTGAAAGGTGTGTGAAAGAACATATTTCTGTGTGGTCCCCTTTAAAGCACCCCAGCATATTTCCTGTGTGTGTGCGTGTGTGTATGTATATGTGTGTGTATGTGTGTGATTATGTATGTGTGTTTGTGTGTGTATACAGTATGTGTATGTTGCAGGTAAAGCAGAAGAGAAGTCTACACTCTATACACACTGCTCTCACACGCTTCACATTATCCTGCTGTGAAAAAAACGTTTCTCAGCCTCAGTCACATCTCATGAAATTTTAGTTACACATTCACAAATAACCACAACAACGCTGCTCATAACTTTTTAACCCTTAAAGGTTATAAACATGTGTTTTAGGTGTATTGGAGAAGTTAACTAGGAAAGATAAAATACAAAGGCATAAATGTTTCGTACGGTCATGTGTCGTCCTCATTTTCTGATAAATGTAATTCCTCTGTGTGTGTGTGTGTATGTGTGTGTGTGTGTGTGTGTGTGTGTGTGTGTGCGCGCGTGTTTGTGTGTCTTTATGTGTGTAGGTGTGTGTGAGTTGCACATACAGTATCTGGTTATTGATGTGTGTAAACCTAAATGACAGTTAATGTATGATGACCTTCATATGTCGCACATGTTTTTGTGTGTGTGTATGTGTGTATATGTGTGTGTTTATGTGTAGGTGTTTGTGAGTTGCTTTTATTGTACTTTATGTATGTTGACCTTCATGTCACACTTTCTTATGCGTGTATATGTTGGGATGTGTTTAGGACACAACCAGAATGAGTCATATTTTGAAACATATTATCTATATAGGTCTGTGTATGTGTATCTGTGCGTGTGTGTGTCTGTGTGTGTGCATGTTTGTGTGTGTGTGTGTGTGTGTGTGTGTGTGTGTGTGTGTGTGTGTGTGTGTGTGTGTGTGTGTGTGTGTGTGTGTGTGTGTGGGCTTGTAACAGTGGGGTGCGTCTGGCTCTGTGGGGGGTCAGGAACAGAAGGTTTTAGGGACATATGAAAAGAGAAAGAGATTTAGGTGTGTGGAGAGGTTTATATTGCATTCAGCTGCGCGCACACACACACACACACACACACACACAAACATACACGCATACACACACACACACACACACACAAACATACACGCATACACACACACACACACACACACACACACACACACACACACACACACACACACACACACACACACACACACACACACACACACACACACACACACAAACATACATGCATACACACACAAACATGCACACACACTGCACAGTCTACAATTTCTGTGCTTTTAATGTTGTTAGTCAGCATTTAGTTTTGAAACTTTCCTGCTTTTAAGATCCCTGAATCTGTCCATTCTGAATGTGATTATTCTGATAGCATTAATCCAAATCCAAGGTTTTTAAACACCACTGAAAAAAATTCAGACCCGATAAGACGTTTTACAGAATTTCATTTGAATTTCAGTCAGAGCTACTCAGCGATGCACATGGTAGCAGCAAAACCATTTGCTGTAGGCAGAACGCAGCCCAGCTGGGAATCACACACATGCACACACACACACACACACACACACACACACACACACACACACACACACACACACACACACACACACACACACACACACACACACACACGCACACACACACACACACACACACACACACACACACACACACACACACACACACACACACACACACACACACACACATCGAACTGATTTATGGCTGTTTGACATTGCTTTGAAACTTCACATCGCTGTCTGCCTGCGTTATCTCTCCCCGGTTTGTTGCCTGCTTAACTGTGTGTCATGTTTTCAGCTCTCTCTCGTTTGATTCATAGCTTCAGTTAAACCCAGTGTTTACGCTAATTTACACAAATTCACTGTTGAGCATTGGTCTAACGCACCAGCATGATGCCAATGATCATAAAACTATCCTGCAAACAGTTGTTTATGTACAGGAAATTATTACCATAAAACTAAGAAACCACAAAAGCACTTATGAAGAACAATTGGATATAAGATATAGATAGAAATTCAGTTATAATTAAAACAGCATGGATAATGATCAGATAGTAATTATTAAATACTGTACTTCATACGAATTTGCATTCATTTCTTTCAAATCAGCCTTCCAGACCCCTTCACATTTTCCCCGTCACAATTTAAGAGTAAACATCACGGGACTGAATGATCAGCAGAGGAGACACTCATCCTAATCAGCTCATTAAGTGTCATACTTAAACACTCTGTTGATGTATTTGCTCCGTCGTTTCTCAGATCTGTTTTTTCTCATGGTTTTATCTCCTGTTATTCAGCTTGTTTTGCTTTTCTCAGTGTTTATCGTCTGTACCCATGTTCTGCCTCATTAGGCTTCTTATGTGAAGATGGATAACTGACAAACACAAGTGCACAGATTTTGTCATTCTGTTATATCCTGGTCATACCCAGAAAAAAACACACGGATCAAGGTTTTAAAGTACTGACAAGGACCAGATGTTTTTATAACATATTTAAGGTTAATATTTAAGGTATAAACATGTAATAACGTGTCTGAAGAAGAACTGAAGCTTCATAACAACAATATTACAAAAGTAAACCCTACCCATCCCCAGCACTAACCCTAGCCAAACATACTCCATTACATAGTGAAGCTTAAAGCTCATGTTTTGCTTTTCTTCTTACTCTTTTATATGATTTAATATGATTGTTACATCGTGCTGCCAAACACTATCTCATATCAATCATTTCTAGAAATACGGATAAGCTTGATAATACCCCCCCCTTCCCCACAAGTTTGTGTTGTACAAGAAAAAAATGTCTCTTTGTGCAAAAGATAGCATAGATACAACATAAACAAAGTTAAAAATAGTTTCAGTTAAAAAGTTTTAAATAAATAAATAAATAAATAGTGTGTAAACAGTTAACAGAAATGATGTGGGCAGTTAGAACATGTTTAATTTATTTATAAATAACGGAAAAATAATCTTTCAATTTAATCTAAATTTATTTGTGTAGCGTTTTTAACAATGGTCAATGTCTCAAAGCAACCTTACAGAACATAAGAAATATTGCAAAAAGTAGAAAAAAGGTTAACATTTTACAATTTCTTCAAAGATTCATGATTAATATTATTTATATTTATATGTTTAAATGTGTTTGTATTTATCCCCAATGAGCAACCCTGAGGTGACTGAGGCTAATGCGATAGCATAGAGACCGACATATTGAAACTTTTTTCATAATTCATTTTACCTTTAATGTGTTACTAATAGTTTAATTCTGTACTATAAGATACTGCGTGTACACACACACACACACACATACACACACACACACACACACACAAACACACACCACACACACACACACACACACACACACACACACACACACACACACACACACACACACACCACACACACACACACACACACACACACACACACACACACCACACACACACACACACACACAAACACACACCCACACACCACACACACACACACACACACACACACACACACACACACACACACACACACACACACACACACACACACACACACACACACACACACAGGTTAATATATTTCTGAGGACCTTCTACCTGACTTTAACCCTTTAACCTCAGCTGCTTTAGGTCATAAGAAAAAAGTTGTCCTCATTGGAACCAAGCCAAAGGTCCCCACAAGCTCCACTGTGTCAGTGTTATGAGGCTGAAGGGGATTCCAGAGAAGTTAATGTTTTATTAAAAAAAGAGTAAACAGTAAAAAATCTAAAACATGATTCAAGTCCTGACCAATAAACAGAGTTCAGGCCTCAGCATTATAGCAGATAGTTGGAGCAGAAACAGTGGAAATCTTTTATAAACAGGTTATATTTCTGCTTTGTGAACAGGATATTCAGCTGAACCGAAATAATAAAACCTATAAAATAATAAAAGGTCAATGCAGCAGTGAGTGATGTCCAATAAAAAAAAGATTTCACTGGTGGATTCAGATGTTTACACTGTGTCATCAGGCAGAAATATGGAAATTTACAATAAATAAAGTGAATAAATTCAAGCTAAATGGATTTCTGGATAATGTTGCGATCAAACAAGCAGAGAAAAAAAAAAGTTAAAAATGGCTGCTGCGTTTTAGCTCCATTAATATAAACACATTATAGAGAGATAAACATGCTCATTTGTCACTGTAGTGTTTTTATATAAACAGTGTTTTTTCCCTATGAGGGTAATTTCCTCTTTATCCACAATTAAATATCCAGTATGGATATTAATTTTCATGTCCGTTTTCCTTGTAAATTGATAATTTAATAATTTTTTTTCCCATAAAATTTTGGTTCAATCAAACTGCTTTTTTTCTGTTTCTATGAATGGAGCAGAATTCTAAATTAATGAATTTTATTTGTCACTTGGCGTCGGACTCTCAGACAGTCAAAACTTTTAGAAATATTTGAATATATGTGAATATACAGTTTTGCTAAAGCAAATATCTGTTGTGATGTTTTATGCTTTTGAGTTTTCACATTCTTAACACCTTTTTTTTTCTTTTTTTTTTTAGAGTTTTAGAGAAATTTTAATTTAATTTAATTTTGGTTATATGTCTGTAATCTTTACATTAATTTTGTAAAGATTTACATTAATTTTGGACCAGAACATCATTATATTAGTATGTTATAATTCCCTTGTGTGTGTGGAGTTTGCATGTTCTCCCCGTGCCTCAGGGGTTTCCTCCGGGTACTCCGGTTTCCTCCCCCGGTCCAAAGACATGCATGGTAGGTTGTTTGGCATCTCTGGAAAATTGTCCGTAGTGTGTGTGTGTGAATGAGAGTGTGTGTGCCCTGTGATGGGTTGGCACTCCATCCAGGGTGTATCCTGCCTCGATGCCCGATGACGCCTGAGATAGTAGTTCGGATAAGCAGTAGAAAATGAGTGAGAGTGAGTGAGTGAGTAATTCCAGGTCTACAGTATACGGTGTTTAAACCTTAAAATCGTTATGTTAACATCCAGGCTTCAAGTACTTTAAAACCTGAATGTGTGTTTTTTTTTTCCCCCGAGGATCACAGAGAAGAGAAATGTTGTACACTTGTGCTCATGCTCAGAGTTGAAAGAGTTTGTTGTGGATATCCTGTTATTTCAGATCCTCTTGTGTCCTACACCAATGTCCACAGCAGGATGGACCTTTTTATTTTTCTAATATTTGTTATTAGAGTTGAAGACATCAAACCCAAAGCACTGGCTCTTGTTCATATCTGTTCTTATATCTTTCCTGCTTATTATTCAGCAGATGTCTGTGGATGGTCACCGATTCCATGAGCACAGACCCTACAGAAAAAAAAAAAAACCGAGAGAAAATCCCTCTTCAGTAATATCTGTCTTCTTCATATTCACCAACCATCTGTTTTTTTTCTTCTTGTTTTTCTTTCATCCCTGATTTATTTATTTATTTATTTATTTATTTATTTATTTATTTATTTATTTATTTATTTATATAGCCATTTATAATATTCAATCTACATTGCAGGACCAAGATCAGATTCCACATGTGAGAGAAAAATATCAGGTTTATTATATCTGATGATACACATCCGGGATTCAGTCCAGAAAAAGCCACCACATGTGAGCTGAATTCTCTATAATGTTCGTCTACATTTTCAACTGTAGTTTTCCACAAGCAAACACTGCTGATGGGTTCAGCACCAATAAATCATTTCCACCCCTCAGATATAAGCAGTATAAATGTTGTTGATGGAAAATAAGCTCTAGGATATCTCCTCATACCCCCGAGACTGAGGGTTTTTAAATTATGTCTAACTTCTTCAACGGCATCTTAGACACAAGCACTTTGCAGTGCAACCTGAAAAAAAAAGAGAAAAGAAACCCGGACTGCGAATGTGGACTGGTGATGGCATTGGTGTGTTTTATTGTTGACGTCCATTGTGATATGAGGTAACATGAAAGCAAGAGAAAGAAATCTAGGTTACTTGTGTAATTAAAATAAGAAAAGCACAACATAGTAAATTAGCATTTCTGTAAATTTAATTTGCTCTGCTATGAAGAAACATTGGCAACTTTTTGAAGGATAAGCTACTATATGTTTACAAACGTTATAAACTATATGTTTACACGCAGTATCTTAAACCGCCACCTCGGTTTATTTTAATGTTAGTAACAGAAAATGTGGCAGCATTTCATCTACACACTTTTATTTAATTTATCTTCTGTTCCGTGAGAAATTAAACAGCTAGCATATTATTGATTAATAATATGAACTTTGCTAGCATCAGGCGCTGAAGTGTGTTAAGTGTTATGGTTACATCTCAAGCTTAGCACGCTTAGTCACACACTCAGACTGCTAAGGCAATTTTAATAAGGGGGTTTAGAACTCTTGATGTTTGAACTCACATAAATATGTTTAAACACACCGAGACACACACATACACGCGCGGTCAGTGCTAATACGTCTTAGCCGCGCTGCCTGAATCTCATCTTAGTGGCATATTTCATTAGTGCTAATGCGCTCCCATTGTGAATTATACACACACAGATTTGGGCAGGAATTTCAGACTAAGAACAAGTTCTTTCATGAGAGAACCACACACAAACATAAACACACACACACACACACACACACACACACACACACACACACACACACACACACACACACACACACACACACACACACACACACACGTGTGATTTTTTCAGTAAATATATTTGCATAATGTTTATCTTTAGTATCTGTTACTTTTATTATGCTTCTCTGTATATGTGATTTTACACTAACACACGCGTACACACGCGTACACACACACACACACACACACACACACACACACACACACACACACACACACACACACACACACACACACACACACACACACACACATTATCACCTTTTTATTTCAGTATGCTAACACTTCTCACCTCTGATCCTAAGTGAACTTCTTTCCGTCTCTGGTTTGTGTTTGGTTTCAGTGACAGTGAAACTTTAGGTCTTTGTGACTTTTTCCATCTTGAAGAATGAACAGTTTAATTTCAGGTGATTTAGTTTATCTGAAATTTATTGCACTTTTAATGTCATTTAAAAAATATGAAATCTCTCTCTCTCTCTCTATCACTCTCTCTCTTTCTCTTTATCTATCTCTCTCTGTTTTGTGCTGAAGTGTGTACTCTCTAAGCAAACAGTATATTAGTAAAGTGACCAAATACAGAGGGATGTTATCGATTGTGTTATCTGTGGCAGCTACAACAGTTTGAGTCACTGCTGCTTTTTTTGAAGCCTGTGTGTGTGTGTGTGTGTGTGTGTGTGTGTGTGTGTGTGTGTGTGTGTGTGTGTGTGTGTGTGTGAGAGAGAGAGAGAGAGAGAGAGAGAGAGAGAGAGAGAGAGAGAGAGAGAGAGAGAGCACAGTTGCTGTGGATCAGACACAGAAATGTAATTACCACAACACAGAAGATAATTTGTTTCACATCTTCAGGACGTAAGCTGTCAAATTAGATCTGCACTCTGGGACCCACTAAGTTAAAGGCATGTGTGTGGGTTTGTGTGAGTGTGCATGTGTGTGAGTGTGCATGTGTGTACTGTATGCATGTGTGTGTGAGTGTGTGTGTGTGTGTGTGTGTGTGTGTGTGTGTGTGTGTGTGTGTGTGTGTGTGTGTGTGTGTGTGTGTGTGTGTGTGTGTATCTTTCTGTGAGAAACACAGGCTTTTACCAAGTGAGCATTAGTATGCAGACTTTGTGTGGATGTATCACACAAACACATACTTTTGACTGTGTGTGTGTGTGTGTGTGTGTGTGTGTGTGTGTGTGTGTGTGTGTGTGTGTGACAGATATTGGCCTTTACATCATGTTGAAATACTGAGGTTGTTCCCTTTAGTAGCAGAAAGTCAGACCTCTTGCAGCACGACGTGGAATAGAATGGAATTTGAAACGTTTTAGCCAAAAAATGTTTCCACTCTTAAGGTGTTTTTTGCAGAAACGTTTCAGATTCCGTTCTGTTCTCCCACATCGAGAGCGGCGTGGACTTCGGGAGGTCCTTCCAGAGGTCACCTAGATGGCACCATGATGAAAGCTGAGTAGAAGTTTATGCTTTCAAACACAAACATGGTGTCTGGCGGCAAGCAGCAATCATCGGGGCCAAGCACCTCTGAGTCATTCTGTTGTTTGTGCAGCATGTGGCTAGAGATTGGTGTGTGTACTGTACTGTCATTACTGTCAATGTTCAGTCAGAACTTTACCCTTTCTGTGTAACATCATTTCTTTAAGTTAGAATTCAGCTGTATCAGTACCTGTAACATGACAGTCAACCATTAGCAGTTTTTTTTAGTTCTGGTTGAGTTCCTGATACCAAAAATTGAATTTACCAATGAAAGAAAACATGCATGATATATTTTTTAATGGATTTATAGTTAATATACATTTAATACTGCAGAACATCCAATCTCACGTTATAACAGCTGTCGATTGTAGAGGGGATTCCGCTGTACGTGTTATTGTGAATGAGCTGTTGCTATGGAAACGATAATGTATCAGAGGGAGCGCGTTAATATAAACCTGCACTTCAGTCAAAGCCACTGTTGTGTAGAATTCATCAACACCTGATGACTGATCAGAGTCCAGAACTCAGCGGCTCTGTGGTGTTAATATACACAATAACCAATAATATTGGCTTTTCTTGGATGTCTGAGAAAACAAGTTTATAATTAAATGACATGGTACATTATGGTTCTCAGGAGTTCTTTCTGCCTCCTTAAAATAAAATATTTACTTCAGTAATTAAACCGAACTGTCTTTAAAGCTGTAAAACGTTTTGTACTCATTAAAAAGATGCCTTTGTGCTACATGAGATTCTGTCGTTGTGTGTTTGAGAGACACACACTCTCATGCCTGCCCACTCACACACTTCCTGTGTATCGTATTACTTTAGATTACACAAGTATGATGATGATGATGATGATAATGATGATTATACACCATGTACACCGCACATGTAGTCTTATTTATGGCTGAGGAAACTATAAAGTGTGTATTTTATTCATGATAGCACTGTTGCTTGGCCCATGCACCGAGGCATGCATGAGAAAGAAGGCTTAGTAGGAAACGATCTGAGCATCCGAGCCTTTAAAGGTTAAGGGTCGTGCTCAAGGGCCCTATAACCTACGAGTTCTGAGCCAGTGCTGGGAATAAAGAACCTTATAATCCCTGAGCTAGCACCATGCATTTTTTAATTCACTCTAAAAAATGAGTTGTTGCTGAATTCTGGGTACAAGTACAAAACGTCTCACAGCTTTAAAGACAGTTCATTTTATTTTAAATACTGAAGTAAAAATTAATCTGAAAATTGAACTTGAAATTTATTCCCAAATAAAACTCCAGAGAACCATATTGTACATTATGTCATTTAGTTATAAAACTTCTTTTCTGAGACATCCGAGATTATTTGTTACTATATTAACACTACAGTGCTGCAGTGTTCTGGACTTTGATTGGTCATCGGGTGTTGATGAATTCTCCAGATCTGTGGCTTCTACTGTAGCACAGGTTTATATTAATATTATATTATATTGTTCTGATACTTTCTCGTTTCTGTAGCAACAGAGGGTCCATAGGGACGCACGCGTACAGCGGATTCACCTCGCAAACAAGTCTATGATGTGATGATCGTTTTGTGGGACATTTCTGACAGCAGTTTCCAATGTCGGCACTTTGTAACATTCCAAGGAAGAAAGCGGAGTAACATGTTTCTCAGCTACGTGACTTTTGTTAGCTTAAAGACAGAGAGGAAAAACAAGGGCAGCTAGAATGTTTGTGCAAACAGGAAACAACATGTTTTGTCCACAGATGATCTGAGATGAACTGAACTTCCTCTTCCTGTAGGTGACATGCTGATGGTGGCAGAGTGATGATCTGACTCACAGGCTGAGGGATGTTCCTGCGGCTGCTCCTGATCCTGCTAACATTCTCGTCACACACACAGGTAACACCCTCACCTTTTCAGGGTTTGTCCTAGACAACATGAGTGATGCTTTGTTACTGCGTTAGTGTCAACGGGATAATATAAGCACTAACATCATAAACTTCAGTGGTATCAAAAGACTAATGTTAATGTTACTGTTAGTAACGTTAATGTTTTGTGGGCGTGGCTAAATGTAACCATTTGTGCCCTGAACATGCTTGGGGATAGATTGACATTTATTAACCTACACACAAAAGTTTACATAGATGACATAATCATTAGGTTGACATAATAATTTCTGTAGATATTTTTGGCTGCACCAAACATACATGCGTGCGCACACACGTACACACAGACAGATACACAAAACATACACAAAGATTAACACCAGTCATTCAATATCATTCACATCAACTTGAAAAGCATTTAAGCATAACGGACACGCACGCACTCACACATACACACACATACACACACACACACACACACACACACACACACACACACACACACACACACACACACACACGGGAATGCAGAAATGTAGGCTTTTTCTTACCCTTTACCTATTTAAAATCTTTGTTACTGACACGTTCCTGCACATTCAGGCAGATGGTTGAAGAGATAAACAGAGATGGATAAAGATCACACTGTTCTACATAACAGCATGTCCACCAGCAGCAGTGTTACACTACACAATGTTACACTACACAATGTTACACTACACAATGTTACACTACACAATGTTACACTACACAGTTACACTACACAGTTACACTACACAGTTACACTACACAATGTTACACTATACAATGTTACACTACACAATTACACTACACAATGTTACACTACACAGTTACACTACACAATGTTACACTATACAGTTACACTACACAATGTTACACTACACAGTTACACTACACAATGTTACACTACAGAGTTACACTACACAATGTTACATTATACAGTTACACTACACAATGTTACACTACACAATTACACTACACAATGTTACACTACACAGTTACACTACACAATGTTACACTATACAGTTACACTACACAATGTTACACTACACAGTTACACTACACAATGTTACACTACAGAGTTACACTACACAATGTTACACTATACAGTTACACTACACAATGTTACACTACACAATTACACTACACAGTTACACTACACAATGTTACACTATACAGTTACACTACACAATGTTACACTACACAGTTACACTACACAATGTTACACTACAGAGTTACACTACACAATGTTACACTATACAGTTACACTACACAATGTTACACTACACAATTACACTACACAATGTTACACTACACAGTTACACTACACAATGTTACACTATACAGTTGCACTACACAATGTTACACTACACAGTTACACTACACAATGTTACACTACAGAGTTACACTACACAGTGTTACACTACACAGTTACAGTACACAATGTTACACTACACAGTGTTACACTATACAATGTTACACTACACAAGGTTACACTATACAATGTTACACTAAACAATTTTACACTACACAGTTACACTACACAATGTTACACTACACAATGTTACACTACAGAGTTACACTACACAGTGTTACACTACACAGTTACAGTACACAATGTTACACTACACAGTGTTACACTATACAATGTTACACTACACAGTTACACTACACAATGTTACACTATACAATGTTACACTATACAGTTACACTACACAATGTTACACTACACAGTGTTACACTACACAAGGTTACACTATACAATGTTACAGTACACAATGTTACACTAAACAATTTTACACTACACAGTTACACTACACAATGTTACAGTACACAATGTTACACTAAACAATTTTACACTACACAATGCTACACTACACAATGTTAAACTAAACAATTTTACACTACACAATGTTACAGTAGAGAATGTTACACTATACAATGTTACACTACAAACTGTTACAGTACACGATGTTACACTACACAATGTTACACTAAACAATGTTACACTAGAGAATGTTACACTACACAATGTTACACTAAACAATGTTACACTAGAGAATGTTACACTACACAATGTTACACTACACAATGTTACACTACACAATGTTACACTACACAATGTTACTCTACACAGTCTCATACTACAGCAGCATTACACTCTTAGCTTTCTAAATAAAATAAAAAAATGCCTTTTGATGTGTTTGAAACCCTGAGATACAAAGTGAAAGTGTTGCGTTGGACCTGATTGAGTGGCCATTTTTATCTGTTTTAATTTTAAGATGTTAAATTATTGATGTTCAGCTTTATATAAAATAAAACTAAACTTATATTTCCTTCTGCACTTGAAATGTGATGAGGATCAGAAGAAGAGGACAGTGAATCAAGAAGAGAAAAGAATTAGGGGAATGGAGGAATAAAGCAGAACAGCAAAGATTAGATTAGAGATAGATTAGACTTCAGCTATCTTATAATATGTATAGTAGTGTGTAATATAATATGTACAATACATGTCTTGGTAGGATGAGGGAAGATTATTACAGTATAGTATAGTATAGTATAGTATAGTGTAGTACTGTATAGTATAGTATAGTACTGTATAGTATAGTACCGTTATAGTACTGTATAGTATAGTATAGTATAGTACTGTATAGTATAGTGTAGTACTGTATAGTATAGTATAGTATAGTATAGTATAGTACAGTATAGTACAGTATAGTATAGTATAGTACTGTATAGTATAGTACCGTTATAGTACTGTATAGTATAGTATAGTAGTGTATAGTACTGTATAGTATAGCATAGTTGCTTTTTATAAAGATAAATGAATTAAAATGGCTCATGGCTATGAGCGTTGGTTCTTTAATAAATAATGAAGAAAAATAAATTATATATAATCAAATGCACACATGTAGCTGTTAGTATCTGGGGAAATAAGACAGAAATAAAACTCCTGATGATGTGATATAGTGTACACGGTGCTATTGTGTAGGTGATAATTGTGTGTGTGTGCTTGTGTGTATGTGTGTGGGTGTGTGTCTGCTTATGTGTGTGTGTAGGTGGAATGTGTGCATATGTGTACACGTGTGTGCGTGTGTGTGTTGTGTGTGTGTGTGTGTGTGTGTGTATGTGGGTGGAGTGTGTGCATATGTGTATACATGTGTGTGTGTCCACATTCTTAGTTGGGTGTGTCGTCTCTCTGTAGGTCTGTTTGGCTCTGAAGGAGCTACGAGAGCAATGGGCTGTCTACAGGAATGAATGCATTCAGAGCTTCAGCAGCAGCCCACCTGCTACAGGTAAAAAAACTCACATACTCATGCACACACACGCGCACACACACACACACGCACACACACACACACACACACTGAGGCATTTTGTCACTGAAGTGTGTGTGTGTGTGTGTGTGTGTGTGTGTGTGTGTGTGTGTGTGTGTGTGAAGCCATTAATTCAGCAACTGAGTTAAATAAATATAATGTGTGTGTTTCTTTATCAGGTTTGGTGTGTAACAGGACTTTTGATCACTACACATGTTGGCCTGATGGCTTGCCTGGCTCCATCGTTAACGTTTCCTGTCCGTGGTATCTGCCGTGGTATCACAAAGGTGAGACACACACACACACACACACACACACACACACACACACACACGCATATATATATATATGCAAAACTAAATAAAACGAATAAATAATTAAATGATTTACTGTTTGAAATCCAGAGAAAACATGTTTCTGTAGCTTGTCACTATCCTCCTGTGTGTGTGTGTGTGTGTGTGTGTGTGTAGTTAAGCAGGGTAAAGTGTATCGAGTGTGTGGTGCAGACGGTCGATGGGCCGACGGGAAAAACACCACAGAGTGTGACGAGAATGACGTGCGACTGGTGAGATGACATGTATTTATATTACTGAGGACTTACTAAGACTTTAGTGTTAAGAGATGTCCTTTCCTATTTTAAGCTCAGTATACAGTATAAACCTGTGTTCCTGATCCACATCACTTTTAATGTTTATCCCCAATTTCTAATTTCTCCTTCAAACGTTCTTTGGTAGGCATGGCCACCGGGGGGCAGAGTTATAATGAAAAAAATGTAAATAACATTCCAGCAGTTAGCTACACGATAACGTCTACTTCATGTTTCATAGTGTGGCATCACTGGAAAAGTGGTCATGGCTTGAGACCTATACTGAAACATAGTGTTATTGAAGCATTGTAGCTTCAAGGCAACTAGTAAAGACTTTTGGCTGATTTAATAGAATGTTTTAGTGTTATTTAAACAGAACTGTTTTCTTACTCTGTGTGTGTGTGTGTGTGTGTGTGTGTGTGTGTGTGTGTGTGTGTGTGTGTGTGTGTGTGCGTGTGTGTGTAGGAAGAGTATTGGCGGATTGTAAGTAAATTCAGGGTCATGTATACAGTGGGTTATTCACTCTCTCTGGCAGCTTTGGTCCTTGCTCTTGGAATCCTTGCAGCCTTCAGGTGAAAATGCACACACACACACACACACACACACACACACACACACACACACACACACACACACACACAAAAAAAAAAAAAACGATTCAAATTCACAGCTGTATTCCAAAAACTGTCATGGTTTATATTAATGCACTTGCTCTACTGTGTTAGTTTCCATAGTAACAGCTCATACACAGGAACTATAACAGCAAGCGCTCCACAGATATACATTAATAATGTGTGTAATTGTTGGTATGGTGGTTTTATAAATGGAGATGTTTATGTATTATGTATGGAAGGAGTCTCCAGTGTCAGCACTTTCAGTGCCGTAACTTTAAGTTTCTGATGCGTTCAGGACCGAGAAGTTTACGGTTTCTATGGTAACATGACAAGCTGTGTTGTTTTTGTGTAATAAACTTTAAGAGAAAGAATAAGCTGTTAAGGGAATGAGGGAATGTATAGAGCTGCTATAACAGGAGTGAGAACAGGAATGAACTGTGTGTGTGCGTGTGTGTGTGTGCGTGTGTGTGTGTGTGTGTGTGTGTGTGTGTGTGTGTGTGTGTGTGTGTGTGTGTGTGTGTGTGTGTGTGTGTGTGTGTGTGTGTGTTCGTGTGTGTGTGTGTGATTGTACAGGAAGTTACACTGCATGAGGAACAACATTCACATGAATTTGTTCGGTTCGTTCATCCTGCGTGCCGTGTCGATCTTGGTGAAAGACGCACTGCTGGATCTGATCAACACACAGACAGGACAATACCACAACCAGGACCAGAGCATGTTTGACATCAAGGTACTGTACACACACACACACACACACACACACACACACACACACACACACACACACACACACACACACACAAAATACAAATATATAACATTTTTATAAAACTTTTTAACATATTTTCGCATTTTACTTATTAAAAATAGAAATAGAGTTTGTATATTTACTATGAATGAAACTGTTCTTTTGTAATAATGACAGATAACTGCAGGATGTCGGGTCGCCATGGTGATGATGCAGTACAGTGTGATAGCGAATAATTACTGGTTGTTGGTGGAGGGTTTGTACCTGCACAGCCTCCTGGTCATAACCGTCTTCTCAGAGAGAAACTACTTCTACGTGTACCTGTGCATCGGCTGGGGTGTGTGTGTGTGTGTGTGTGTGTGTGTGTGTGTGTGTGTGTGTGTGTGTGTGTGTGAGAGTGTGTGTGAGTGTTTGTGGATGTGTGCCACAGTCTGTAACAGTTAAAGAGACCACACCTCCTTTAGTGATACTGACAGTTAGAAACCATGCCTCTTTTAGTGAGTTTGAAAGTTAGAGACCAAGACTACTTTATTGAGACTGACAGTTACAGAGACCACGCCTCCTTTAGTGAGACTGACTGTTACAGAGACCACGCCTCCTTTAGTGAGACTGACAGTTAGAGACCACGCCTCCTTTAGTGAGATTGACAGTAAAAAAGACCACTCCTCCTTTAGTGAGATTGACCGTTAAAGAGACCACCCCTCCATTAGTGAGACTGATTGTTAGGGAGACCACATCTCCTTTATTGAGACTGTTACAGAGACCACATCTCCTTTAGTGAGACTGACTGTTACAGAGACCACGCCTCATTTATTGAGACTGACAGTTAAAGAGACCACACCTCCTTTAGTGTGACTGACTGTTACAGAGACCACGCCTCCTTTGTTGAGACTGACAGTTAAAGAGAACACGCCTCCTTTTGTGTATCAGGGTTGCAATTGTACATCTGAATGTGGACTGGAAGTGTCTAAATGAATGAATCAATGTTTATATTACGTATTCATAGACTTTTTTATTCCAGGTGCGCCGGTGATATTCGTGTTGCCGTGGGTGACATTGAAATATCTGTATGAAAATGATCTGTAAGTACTGAAAACTTTCAACCCTTCACCAGTTTGATATAATTAATTCTGCTATCGATTTCTGAATAATTGTTGTATCAGCACCTATATGTAATTAGTTCTCTTCCTTTTATGGCAAAGTGGGTGTGGCCAACCTTGGGTGGGGCTTGTGTAAGTGCTAGTGTTACCAGTCATGTTAGCTGTACATTCTGTTTGAGTCTGAGTAAAGCAGTGAAAGCTAACCTAGCCTGTGAAAGCTAACCTATGTAAAGTTTTTAATGTAATTTTTAAAGTAATTTAATGAGTAAAAGACAACCCAGCAGAAATAATAGCAATTTCATGCTAGCATGAAAAAAGTCACACTTTAAAGCAAAAGGCACTTTATTTAAAGTGCAGCTTATAGAAACTTAAAACTTTCTAGGACATTAATAACAAGCACCTGAACTGGTTGCCGTGGTGATGTTTCAAAATACCGTCGGTGTCTATTTTGTGTCTTTGGTTTCTACCTAATGAATAATATCATTTTTCATTTGAGAAATAATTGGATTTTATTTTTATCACTTCCTGCCCATGTGACTAACCTGCTGGTGCTCAGTCTGGGAGGTGATAGAGCACAGAGCTCTTATAAGGTGATAAAATAAAGCTGTTCTAAATCAAAAACTAGTTCAGTTCTGTCATGTGTCACAACCAGGGGAGGAAGGAGACAGACCTGTACGCAGGATAGCTTCAAATGAAAGGGGTTTAATAAATAATAACGACAAGACAGTAAAAGACGATAACTAAAACAATACAAATGACGACACTTACTATAACAATGCCTAACAATGACTAACTTAACTAATCATCTGCAACGAAGCTCACTTAAATATGAAAGTCAATGATGACAATTGGGAACAGGCGTGGACACTGGGAGGAGTGAACGAAGGCGGGGCAGTCACATGACAACAACAATAACAATAACAATAACATGGCCAAAAGTCCGGGATGATCCCTGACATATCTTATCCAACAAGTGCAGTAGAGCAAATCCTCCCATTACACCGACTCATTATGGCAGTAATCGTTCTTCCAGTAGAATTATACGGAGAAACAGTATGAAAGTTATTCATGTTCATTGTCACGGATTCATCAATAAGAGTTACTTAGATGTGTAAAATTTTCATAAGTTCCATGTAGGACTCCTAGGATATTTCAAATGAAAAATTCATTGAATGAAAATATGTTTGTGATGCGTATCAGATGAATCAGATGAGGAATAAAGAATAAGAGAGGAATAGATGGATGTTGAGTAAGTAAACCTGGCATAGAAATGATTTTGACACTCATTAGGTGTAAGAAACAACAGGTGAGATTAATCAGCTACCATGGCAACCGGGTTAACAAACAACTGAAACATTTACATAGCATAGCAGATGTGTCCAAGGTAGAAAACAATTCTTCACTTCATGACTAACAAATTATCCATTAAATTACATTATCACTATATGCATTATCGCCTACATGCTGAAGACCAGCAGAAGCTGAAGTCCTCGTGTTGTCCTGCATGTACTTAGAAGCTGAAAAATGGTGTGTGATTAACGAGCATA
Source organism: Tachysurus fulvidraco (assembly GCF_022655615.1). Classification (NCBI taxonomy): domain Eukaryota; kingdom Metazoa; phylum Chordata; class Actinopteri; order Siluriformes; family Bagridae; genus Tachysurus; species Tachysurus fulvidraco. Next base: position 17,532,958 of record NC_062535.1, on the reverse strand, counting down.
TGATCTGGACTCAGTCACATGCGGAATGTGTTTACAGCTGTGGTGTTAAATCCCGTTTGTGATTCATTTGTATTGTGTGTGCAGATGCTGGGAGAAGAATGTAAACATGGGCTACTGGTGGATCATCCGCTCACCCATCTTGTTTGCTTATCTGGTAAGACAAACAGACTTATAAATGACTTACCTCAGAAACTAGGAAAAGCGGCAACGGCCCAGTAACCCATAGCACAAAAGAGTAGCGAAGAAGTTAACAAGGTGGTTAATCACTGTTACACATACATCTCTTTAGATCTATACCTCTTTACAGATGCTGTACCTCTTTATACCCTTTAGGGCATGCGGTACTGTACTGTATGTCACAATTACACATTTGTTCATGGGGTAATTTAGTTCCACCCACTGCTTCCAGAGTCAGTATCTTCTACGCATTTACATTCTGGAAAGGCTGCAGAATGATTGCCTATTTATGCTTGTGTACAATGAGGGAGACATTTTCATCTGTCCACAATATATGGTGTGAATAACAGCTACCAGTTTTGATACTTCCAGATTGGCTTTGTGGATGAAGTTCAGTAACATGTTACAAGCTCCCTGTTGTTATTGTGTGTTCCCCAATTTTCGCCGGTTGGACAGTGTTAACTAGCTAACAGGTTGCTAACACGTGTGCTAACAGGTTCACACCATGCACATGTTCTTATGTGTTTCTTTTAGAGTGAACACCCAGTTATTAGCTTCAGAGTCCAAATCCATTATTTCAGAGTTTGTCCTGCTTGCATGAATAATGCCTTACAAACAGCATTTTTTTCTTCTACTCTCACTCCACTTTCTCTCTTTCTTCAGATTAATTTCTTTATATTTATTAGAATTATAAAGATCCTGATGTCCAAACTTAAAGCTCATCAGATGAGGTACACAGACTATAAGTTCAGGTAATGACTCCACTGCTTCCAGTAAAGTTTTTATAAAAGTTTTTATAATACCACACGTTAGATTACAGTATAATATAATATAATATATATTTATATAATGTATTGTATTTGAAAAAATCTCATCAGATTGGCTAAATCCACACTTACGCTGATTCCACTGTTGGGGATTCACGCCATCCTCTTCACCTTTGTCATCGATGAGTCCGTGGACAGAGAATCTCTCTTGCGGCTCATTCGCCTCTTCTATGACCTTTTCTTCAGCTCTTTCCAGGTCAGAGGTCAAAAGGTGACCTTTTTAGAAGCAAAAGGTTATTTGTAAAAAGTTGTAACAATCTGAACTTAATGATCTTTTACTGATGATGCTAGGTTAGCTAACCTGACATATAGTATCTCGCAGAAGTGAGTACACCCTTAGCATTTTTGTAAATATTTTATTATAACTTTATGTGACAACACTGAAGAAATGACACTGTGCTCCAATGTAAAGTAGTGAGTGAGTGAGTGAGGGGGAATTTGCTGTCCCCCTCAAAATAACTCAACACACAGTCATTAATGTCTAAACCGCTGGCCACAATAGTTTGTGCGGACACCATTATTTTCCAGCACTGCCTTAGGCATGGAGTTCACCAGAGCGTCACAGGTTGCCACCGGAGTCCTCTTCCACTCCTCCATGAAGACATCACAGAGCTGGCAGATGTTAGAGACCTTGTGCTTAGGTTTAGGTTTAGGTCAGGAGACATGCTTGGTCAGTCCATAACATTTACCCTTAGTTTCTTTAGCAAAGCAGTGGTCATCTTTGAGGTGTGTTTGGAGTCATTATCATATTGGATCACTGCCCTGTGGCCCAGTTTCCGAAGGTATGGGATCATGCTCTGTTTCAGAATGTCAGAAGACATGTTGGCATTCATAGTTCCCTCAAAAGTTTGACACCATCTGAACCAAATAAGTTTATCTTGGGCTCATCAGACCACAGGACATTGTTCCTGTAATCCATGTCCTTAGTCTGCTTGTCTTCAGCAAACTGTGGGCTTTCTTGTCTTCTATCATCTTTAGAAGAGGCTTCCTTCTGGGATGACAGCCATGCAGATCAATTTGATGCAGTGTGTGGCGTGTTGCCTGAGCACTGCCAGGCTGACCCCCTAAGACTTCAACCTCTGCAGTAATTCTGGCAGCATTCATACGTCTATTTCCCAAACACAACGTCTAGAACCTGTCCTATTAAACTGCTGTATGGTCTTGGCCATCAGTCTTGGCCATCATCGTGTTTGGTTTGTTTACCTTCTGCTCTATGTTTATGTTCTGTAAAGCTGCTTTGTGACAATGTCTATTGTAAAAAGTGCTATACAAATAAACTTGAATTGAATTGAATTGAATTGCATCATTCTGCAGCTCAGTTTCAGGGTCTTGGCAATCTTCTTATAGCCTACACCATCTTTATGTAGAGCAACACTTCTTTTTTCAGATCCACAGAGAGTTCTTTGCCATGAGGTGCCATGTTGAACTTCCTGTGACCAGTATGAGAGAGTGAGAGCGATAACACCAAATTTAACACACCTGCTCCCCATTTACACCTGAGACCTTGTAACAATAACGAGTCACATAACACCAGGGAGGGGGGCACGGTGGCTTAGTGGTTAGCACGTTCGCCTCACACCTTCAGGGTCAGGGTTCGATTCCTGCCTCCGCCTTGTGTGTGTGGAGTTTGCATGTTCTTCCCGTGCCTCGGGGGTTTCCTCCGGGTACTCTGGTTTCCTCCCCCGGTCCAAAGACATGCATGGTAGGTTGATTGGCATCGTGAATGAATGAGAGTGTGTGTGTGTGCGCCCTGCGATGGCTTAGTGGTTAGCACGTTCGCCTCACACCTTCAGGGTCAGGGTTCGATTCCTGCCTCCGCCTTGTGTGTGTGTGTGTGGAGTTTGCATGTTCTTCCCGTGCCTCGGGGGTTTCCTCCGGGTACTCCGGTTTCCTCCCCCGGTCCAAAGACATGCATGGTAGGTTGATTGGCATCTCTGGAAAATTGCCCGTAGTGTGTGATTGCGTGAGTGAATGAGAGTGTGTGTGCCCTGTGATGGGTTGGCACTCCGTCCAGGGTGTATCCTGCCATGTTGCCCGAGGATGCCTGAGATGACACACAGGCTCCCTGTGACCCGAGAAGTTCGGATAAAAGCGGTAGAAATTGAATGACATCTGAGAGAGAAAATGGCTAATTGTTCCCAATTTGGACATTTTCACTTAGGGATGTACTCACTTTTGTGGCCAGCGGTTTAGACATTAATGGCTGTGTGTTGAGTTATTTTGAGGGGACAGCAAGTTTACACTGTTATACAAGCTGAACACTCACTATTTTACATTGTAATTACAAGTGTCATTTCTTCAGTGTTGTCACATGAAAAGTTATAATAAAATATTTACAAAAATGTTCTGTGAGATACTGTAGTATCAGGAGGGTGTTAGTATTTTGACTGGTTTTGTTAATAAAGCAAAGTAGCCAAAGTTATAACAGGTGGTTCGTGCTAGCTTGCTAACTTAGCTGACTTTCTCCTCCTCATCATCATCAATGTGGAAAAAACTTGTTATTAGACAGACAGGCAGACATTACATTAGACTGTTGTAAAAAACAATTGCTGTGACACTAAGTTAAATATACTGATTTAGCCAGTTTAGCTAACTAGATAAACTTCGCATTGGTTAAATCTTGTAATAATTTTGTCTTACATTCTTCTCTCTCCACACACAGGGTTTGCTGGTGGCCATTTTGTACTGCTTTGTTAACAAAGAGGTGAGAACACCGTGTTTGGTTTGAAGTAAATCAGTCCTTCATGTTAGTAATGTTTTTCATTTGAAATAATCTCCGTAATGTCCAGGTACAGAATGAGATGTTGAAGCGATGGAAGCGTTGGAAGCTTGGGAAAGACATTGAGGAGGAATATCGCAACACACACAGCCAAACGGCTCATGGGAAGGGCGCTAGTGGCAACATGCCTTTACCGCCGGAACGTTCAGACACCCCTGACTCTGCAGCTTCAGCCCCGCCCGCAGAGGAGAGCCGCCATCTTGTGGTTATCTGCCAGAACGGTGCAAGGCTGGCGCAAGGGATCAGCAGGGCGGGGCTTCAGGAGGGCACCAGTAACTGCAGCTCTCTGACTGAGGACATCTGCTTAGAGGAGCGAATTCACAACACAAACCATCCAGTAGGGACAGAGGAATGTGACGTCTGAGGAAAATCTTACTTCTTGAGGTTTTTGATGGTAATCGGTTTTAAAAAGGGGATATGAACAGTTTCTCGTGATCGAAAAATGGTGCACACCGGGAACATCATTCCTGTTTTGCAAAGGGAGGGGCGGGGTTTCTGCTGGACATACAGTGTGTTATTTGACCCTCACTAGCCATCATACTGCACTAAATAATGCCTGGGTGTGAATATTTGGCTGTATTCAAAATTGTGGCTTTATGTAAATAAAAAAGAGAACATGACAACTTTAAGCTATTGCAGGTAGATCAGTAGCTAGCTAGTCAGTTCATACGGCTCTGACTGCACACGCAAAGCCACAAAGCTTCGACTTTATTTCACGATGAGCTCAGACAAGTCGGCCGTTGTGAAGTAAAGTGATGCTTGACGATATTTCCGAATGTTAAAACACAAATGTTCACAGTGCATTATGGAAAATTTCATGACCACTTGCTCAGCAGGACAATTTAAAAATTACAACTTAATGTGGCTCCTAGCAAATGAACAGATGTTCAAGCTGGTGTTCGACTCCCTGTATCGACTGTTGATGAATCGGGTTTCGCTTTCTCCCCGAGCAAGCAGCCAGCAGAGCTGAAAATCTCATCATAGGATTAAATTTTAAAATTGACCTAACATACAATTGGGTATTTATGACCTTACAAGGGCCCAAAATGACCCAAACCTTCCACATGGATGAAAATGGCAATAGTTTATCCATGTTTCAATGCATTTCCTTCATGGTGTCCTGTGTTATTGTGTTAAAATATTTCTGGTACCATTGAGGTTGATGTATAAACACGTAACACGACACACACACACACACACACACACACACACACACACACACACACACACACACACACACACACACAAACTGCATCATTACAGTTCAGAAATTCTACACAAAGGGGGAAATAAGCCCTTTCCGTATCAGAGTTTAATATCCATTGGGTTTTGTTGGGCAAATACTGTAAAAGCATCCGTGTTGAGTAAACCTTAGTCCTCACCCACACGTGTATGTGTGTGTGTTTCAGGAGAAAAGCTGCTGCCCTTCTGTAGAAAATTGATCGTCCTGATCACAAACCTAACCACTGTTTCCACCATTCCTTCTGATATAATTTTTTTTTTTTTGGTCCCCATAAAGTAGGTATCATAAGTCCTCATAAGTGATGCACACCAGATTTCAGCATTAACCTAGTTAACTAATCCAATTTCTTAAATATAGCCATGAAAAAAATAGTTGTTTGGGTGAAACAAATCTGAATTCATCAGAATTAATCTAGTATATATATATATATATATATAATAAAATGAGTAAATGAAGACACTAAATTGAAAAACATTGAAAATAAATTTTAAATAAAATTTTCTGTAAGTAGCAACTGTGAAAAGTTCCCACATAACTTTATATACTGGCAGCTTGTCAGGCGTTTTGTGGTTTGTTTGCTTTTATTCAAACACACAGGAGTACTAGAGCTGAAGAGACAGGGGTGAAGACAGGACTATTTTTAAGGGTGGCAGCTACTCGTTTGTGTCAGTCCTGTGGCCACGCCCACAGAGAAAAAACATTCCTGATCTTATAACATCGTGAGGTAAAAACTAATCCTAATCATGATTCAATAAGAGGAACCAAGAACTATGTCCTCACAGCATTTTCAGGTCTTCATAATGCTGTGAAAGGGATGAAATCTCCATTAGGTAATGAATGACAACACTCTCTCTCTCTCTCTCTCTCTCTCTCTCTCTCTCTCTCTCTCTCTCTCTCTCTCTCTCTCTCTCTCTCTCTCTCTCTCTCTCTCTCTCTCTCTCTCTCTCTCTCTTTCCCATTCAGGTCATAAATTACACAGGATGGGAAACACATTCCTCCTCAATGTCCTGTGTGTATTTTCTTTTTATACTTCAATCTCTGGTGGCTTTTTGGGTCTAAAATTCCTGAACGCCGCAGGGAAAAAAAATGCTCGGACGATCACACTTGTGAAACTTTTGGTGGATTTTGTTGGAAGTTGCACACCTTTTAAACCCGGGTGCTTGCTGTGTCACTGTTGATAAAGTATTTATTACAATGCGGCTGACAATATTGTGTGTGTCTCCAGTTTGTCTGCTTTCTTATGTGTGTCCAATAGTGCTTTATTGAGGAGGGCATGTCATTTAAGCTGTGACGAAAAGATATAACGTGATAAAGTTATTTATACGTATGTCACTTTTTTGTTTGTAAATGAAAGAAAAAAGAGAGAAAATATTATAATAAAAAGACGTGACCTAGTCAAGGACGTGTGTGAGTTATCATGATTACTAAAACATGTGAAGCGCTGGGAACTTCACTTGGTTTCTGAAGAGGTCTGGTCATAAATCACAGGTACTTAGAGAACATTAAACACACACACACACACACACACACACACACACACACACACACACACGAGAGCTTGGATTCCAGCCAACACTGCTCTCCAGTTAGAAATGGTTATCTCTATCAGCAATACATTCCGCTTAAATTCCGTCTGTGCTGTAAACCTTTTGAGACGTGCCGCCCACCTCCACCGGACAGGAAACAAACGACACACTTTGTAAACTCACATCACACACAAACACACACTAAAAAAGTGACCTAGGGGTCACCCAAACTAAGCGCTCCCATCTTAAGACACCCGCCCACTCATTAATTTTACGAGGAATGTCGACAGTAGCCAGATTTAGCTCCTGTTTACACATTAATGCCTATTAAAGGCGTGTAGACACTTCCTCAGCTGGGACAGAGAAGATTTTTTTTACACCGAAGCAATCTGGAGGCTCTCACGGCACTGATTGTTTTCATCTTTGTTGTCATCGTAGTCATGTACAGCTAAGCCTTAAGGTCATGTGCTCAGATATGATCTGTGAATATAACGAAGTTCTTTATGTTTTAATGTGCGTTTATATAATTAATAACTTATTCGACACTGTATACCAGACTGTCAACACATTTTCTGTCACAGGTTTAAATGAATGTGTTTTTTTCCTAAGACATTATTATTTCTATAGTAACTCTTATGGCTGATGCGCCATAGGAGCGAATTAAAGAAAGCGTTTGACATGTTAGCATTTAACATGTATGGATCAGAGCTAACAGTCAGAGGTAAAGCTGAAATGTTACGTTTTATATTACAGGAAAGACTACAGGACAGAGGCTACAGGCTTAGGGAGTTTTTATAGTACAAATGAACTAGAAAATATGCAGAAGTACGTTAGTGAGTTTATTATTTGACTGAAAAAACTAAAAATGCACTTCACGTCATTTTATAATGTCACTATAATGACCAAATAGGCAAAAGCTAAATGCTAAAATGCTAACAATAGCCATGGAGACATGGAGTTCTGATGCTAGCTGATAATAACTCAGTGGAGCAGAAGGTTATGAGTTCAGATCTCAAGACCACCAAACTGCCAGAGAAACCCTGTTGTGAGGGTAAATGCTAATCTAAGAGCTAATCTAAGAGCTAATCTAAGCCTAGGAAAAAATGTCCACTCTTACCTAATGCTCCTTTAAATGGACAGAAATTAAAAACTAATTGTTGGGAAATTATTGTGGTGTACAGAACAGTAACTCTGCATCATTACACCACCCTGTTAGGGTTTTACTGTAGTTTTACTGTAGCACACAGTGCTTTACACCTTACTTAAGATTATTTACTTACATTAATTCCTCTGAGTGAGGAGTAGCTTACAAGTGAGACAAAACAAACCATGCCCACAAACCAATAATTCTCCTATTTGCTCAGCTGAATAGATTCTTTTTCAGATACTACTCTATAGTAGCATTTATGGTCACAGAGAGAAGATTTAAGGCAATTTAGCTAAAATTCAATTATTGAATTTAATGCACCACTATTTAAATTCATGAGGCGTGATCTTTTAATTAACATGGACTCTGTGAACAGATTTCTGGAATTCAGAAAGCAATGATAATTTCACACTGAATGACTTGAGGACCTTTAAAAAGATTCACAGTTTCACATCATACAGTACACACATAGCTTGAAGAATACCTTAAAGCCATGTTTAGACATTCAGAACTAGCCGTTAGCTCTTTCGGCTTAATCAACCAGGTCAACAATGCAAAAAAATAAATAAATAAATTATTCTATGTGCAATGTCATTTGCTGTGTAACAGTCTGCACTTCATATATATATATTAGCTTTTAATAAAATAATACATTACTAATCAGAGAATATGTGTGCAGATTGTTCACCTTTTTGGCTGTGCTGTATTTAAATTTTTTTTTTTTTTTTTTTTTTTTTTTTTAATTCAGAGGTTTGTAACAGTCACTAATTTGTAACAGTCAGCACTTTGTGATAGTCAGCACTTTGTAACAGTCAGCACTTTGTGATAGTCAGCACTTTGTAACAGTCAGCACTTTGTAACAGTCAGCACTTTGTAACAGTCAGCACTTTGTAACAGTCAGCACTTTGTAACAGTCAGCACTTTGTGATAGTCAGCACTTTGTAACAGTCTGCTCTCTGTAACAGTCAGCACTTTGTGATAGTCAGCACTTTGTAACAGTCAGCACTTTGTAACAGTCTGCACTTTGTGATAGTCAGCACTTTGTAACAGTCTGCTCTCTGTAACAGTCAGCACTTTGTAACAGTCTGCTCTCTGTAACAGTCAGCACTTTGTAACAGTCTGCTCTCTGTAACAGTCAGCACTTTGTAACAGTCTGCTCTCTGTAACAGTCAGCACTTTGTAACAGTCTGCTCTCTGTAACAGTCAGCACTTTGTAACAGTCTGCTCTCTGTAACAGTCAGCACTTTGTAACAGTCAGCACTTTCTGTAACAGTCAGCACTTTGTGATAGTCAGCACTTTCTGTAACAGTCAGCACTTTGTGATAGTCAGCACTTTGTAACAGTCAGCACTTTCTGTAACAGCCTACACTCCTTACTCGTTCAGGATCAGAACAGCTCCGCAGACTCCACCACAGATGCTCCTAAACTGCTGACTTATACACTAAAATAAATGTGCTATTAGCCCTCAGTAATTCAATAGACCCAATTCAAAAGACCCTGTTGATTGCCCAAAATGAGTGAGTTCCTAACACAATTCAGATTTTTTTTTTTTTTTCAATTTCACAATGAACGACATTGAGACCAGGAAAAAGATTCCCAGTTTCACATCATATAGTACACACATGGCTAGCAGAAGGTTTTAAAGTCATTCAGACCATTCAGAGTTCCTAACACAATTCAGATTAACAAAGATTTCCATGTGGTGCTGGGTTTATTACTTCACTCGTTATTATAAACTTCAGCCATCAGACTTTATGTCACAGTTTGTATATTTCTGGCCTCTCTGCTCCAGGCCCACATAGTCAGCAAGCTTTTTAGATTTACACACATATAGGATTATTTCAGTAGAATTAAGCCGTTCGACAAAGCAGGGACAGGTTCACATAGTACACACTCGGGTACCATAACTCCATAAAGTTCCTCTGTACCTTCTACAGAAGTAGTATGGTTCTGTAGGTTTGAGCAGGATTAACAGTGTAAGTATTTGAACTGCACTGCAGCAGCATCATCAGCAGCAGCAGCATCAGCAGCAGTGAAGCACCTCTAGTCACCAAGACCAAACATACATCATATCACACCTCATTCTTATCAATAAATGCTGGAAAATTAACTCCAAAAGCTGACACGACAAAAATGGAGTAAGGCACTTTGAGAGCTACCAGAATGCCCATTCTCAGCCATGCCCCATTTGTCACACTTTATGTAGCCATTATGTGAAGCTTTGTTAATGTTCCTCATATTTGGATTTACTGTGTGGATTGGAGACGTCTCGATGAGACATGTCCGGTGGCATCGAGCAGGAGTAATTCAGTCTTTATCAAAGTGTAAACAAAGTGTAAAGTGTTATATAATTCCCACTTCATACATTCACAGCAGTACAGAAAGTAACTACTGTATGTGCTTTGTGCCACTTTAGACATGATGATGCAGCTACAGAACTTGAGAACTCAAAGTATAGAGTATACCATGGTCTTTAGAGTATAAAGAGTATACCATGGGCTTTAAGAAGAGATGCTTTATGACACATTCTGCAATTATTTGTGTAATATTTCTTTCGTTCTGTGTTTATTTTTTTTATTGTTGATTGATAAATTAAACCGCTGCATGATTTAAATACCTGCAATGTTGTCTACAATTAAGTTTTTAATAATAGTTATATTTTAAGGTTTTATGCTATAAAATAAATTATGAATATTCAGAAAAGAAGGTATATATATATATATATATATATATATATATATATATATATATATATATATATATATATATATATATATACATATATTCTGAATTCCACAAACCTGTTGTTCAAATTATACTAAATTTATATCTGGAACTTTTCTACATTTTTTTTTTTTTTTCATTATTTTGATGACTATTCTGTAGTTCTGCTGCTGATGTGCTAATAATAATTTGAAGCTACAGTTTCACTTAAAAAATACAGTTGGATTGAATTTGGAAGTAAAGTTAAACTGTTACTCTAAATGCTTAGTGCTAAAGAAGTTAACGTATTCTGTAATACTGGAAGAGTTTTGAAGAAATAGAAGTTTTTTCTTTTAATATTACGCAGAATTTTGGAATTTAAAAGCATGTAGAGGTGTGAAGTGACGATATTGTACAGAAAATTAAAAACTTGTCTGCTTTTAAGTCATGTGCAAACACACACACACACACACACACACACACACACACACACACACACACACACACACACACACACACACACACACACAAACACAAAAAGAACAAAGGCAATTACAGAAGTGAAATAAAGGGATGATTTGATTAATAAATCAATCCCTCCGTCTGCTCTCTTTGTAAATAATGCAGGGCGGCATTTTAGTGAGATTGAAGGGAAAATGAAGAGAGCAGTCTGAAATGAATAATGAATGTGTGTGTGTGTGTGTGTGTGTGTGTGTGTGTGTGTGTGTGTGTGTGTGTGTGTGTGTGTGTGTGTGTGTGTGTGTGTGTGTGTGCGCTGTTGGATCGTTTATTGGTTATTATGTTAGTTCTGTGCGTCATCAGATTGTATCTAATGAGTCTGGCAGAAATCAGACCGGTTTCTATGGAATCTGATGATCTAAAGGTGTGGGTTTAATAACACAAGGGAACAGGATTTAGGAATTCCTCATAATAGAAGTGTTTGCTGAGGATAAAGTGTTTAGATACAATAAAGTGTGTGTGTGTGTGTGTGTGTGTGTGTGTGTGTGTGTGTGTGTGTGTGTGTGTGTGTGTGTGTGTGTGTGTGTGTGTGCTTTTGTGTGTGTGTGTGCATTTCATTTTACAATTTACATCTCTCTCTCTCTCTCTCTCTCTCTCTCTCTCTCTCTCTCTCTCTATCTCTCACACACGCACGCACACACACACACACACACACACACACACACACACACACACACACACACACACACACACACACACACACACACACAATAACAGTAAATATAAACACTGTTCTACATGTAAAACCTAATGCATCGCATCTACACACACAAATCAGGTCATTGATGAGGTTGGTGTCAGTGTGACTTTTGTATTAAAAGATAATTTGATTCCTTTCCCTGTTTCTTCATGATCTGATATCCACAGACACATTTGTTCTTCTGCTCCACCAGAATACATACAGATATGAATATCAAGAAAAATGACAAGCATGAAGGAAAGATAATAGATTTTTCTTTTCTCTAACTTAGCTGAAATGTTTTAGTTAATTAGGCCATAAGTCTGTAGCTCTGTACTTGTACTCCACAAATTTCTCTCTTATCTTTATTGTCTCGCTCACCTTTAATGATTTTTAAATAACAACCTGAACGAACCTC
>NC_062535.1:17498440-17518440 GCF_022655615.1 Tachysurus fulvidraco | reverse complement strand
CATTTTGGATGAATTGTGTGTGATGACTTTTATGCTGACTGAAGAATTTAACCTTGGGCCAATCAATCAATACAACTTCCTCTGCAATGGAACAAAAGTGTGTTCTGTAATCCTGAAGCTGTCAGATAGAGAGGATGAGAAGCTGGAACACACACCTGGTCTGCAGCACAGTATCTGATCTACACAATCTCCAGCTTCCGTGTGGTTAATGATCCCGAGACGTATTCCAGATATTAGAGCTCGGTCCTGCGGAACAGACACGTTCATCTCATCTCACCTCAGGACCTGTCTCAGAAACAGAACCGGAGCTGTAACAGACATCATGAGGTGGGTTTTTACTGAGATGTTTGTCCAGTGAAGGATAATTTAACTGGACATCTTCGTTTTCTATTACTGCACTTATTCATGCTGTGTTATTAGTCGTTATTGCTTCATCTTCAGCACAGTGCGGCTCCACGGGACCTGATCGTGAGTAATAACCTGCACGTCTTTTCATTTCCACAGTAAGCGAAGTGGAAATGGAGGCCAATCTCGGTTTCTGCATGGAGCGGAACGCAGTTAGCATCTTATTAAACACCGCTAAAATGGAAAGAACTGTGAGGTTGTCATCTCAGGGTGAGAGAGGAGTCGAAAATAAAACACAGAACACGAGGCAAAGGTGTATTAAAGGAAAATAATCAACTTCATGGTGATAAGACCAGGGCTGGAGGAAGGTGTTCTACATTGAGGGACGATGCAATTATAGGCAACGTGCATGTGATAATGATGATGATGATGATGATGATGATTAATAATCCACCACACTATAACAATATGACTCTATTTTCCTTTACACAGAGTTACTCCTGTGCTGAAGGTCACCTAATTATGTGTCGTATAAACCTGGGCTCTGTCTCAGTCTCATAAAGGAACACGTCACTTTATTTGTTTCACAATTTTTCTCACATTAAGCTCAGATATCAGACCTGGAGGACGTCGGACCTTCCCGCATCTTCAGCTCCTTCAGATTCAAACCCTATTTCAGTGTTTATTATTTTTTGCATTTATGTCTTGCATTTGGAAACAAAGTCTTTCTGTACATTTTATCTGTCATTCTCAGGAGTGACACATGACAGAAAGTAGAAGAGGAGAACAGGGTCAACCCCATGGGCACACCGGGGCAGTTAGAGGGCTCAGCAGTGGCAGGACACAGTGGAGGGAAGTTAATTACAGCAAAATAGTAGGATTAGTGGGATTTTATAAAGGATTTCAAAAAGACACACTCACACACACACACACACACACACACACACACACACACACACACACACACACACACACACACACACACGCACACACTGGTTACTTCTACCTGACTTATACAATAGATTTCCTTCATTCGTTCAGACACTCAGAAACTTAAAGGCAGGGTCTCTGAGTCGGGCCGAATAATAAACAAAAATAATAAACAAAAATCAAAACAAACGTGTAGCCAATGAGCAGAAAGGGGCGTGTCTTGTCGATATGGGCGGAGAGTGTGTTCAGTGCGCATGTGTGACATTAGCAGAAAGCGGTTTTAACATTGACATGGAGGATAAAAACAAAGAAAGAAAGAAAAGAAAGACTTACGATAAGGACAAGAAGTAGGACGTGTTAATATAGGATCAGCTTTCCAGCGCTGGAGAGAACTGAAGGAGCAGGAAGTTGGCCACATATTCACAGGTTGGAGTTTCCCGAGTCAATAACTCCTGAGCTAAACGCTGTTACTACACAAATAACACCTCTTTTCTATCGTAGTAATGTAGAGAGGCAGCTACAACCGCGTTTTGTGTAGTAACAGCGTTTAGCTCAGGAGTTCGGGAAACTCCGACCTGTGAATACGTGGCCGACTTTACTTAAGACGCCGAGCCGCTTTTTTCCTTCTCGATAGGTGAGTAACGTTGGTTTTGCTTTGTTACACAGAACTAATATATGCCTTTGTCCTTTACATCATTATGCTTGTGTGGCATTTTTGCTTGTTTGTTTATCTACAATCGTATTGTTCTTCCCTTCAGCTATGATAAAGACACGTTTCTTTCCGTTAGTCGCCTGGGTTACGTATGTATGTGTGGGCGGAGCTATCGATACAGGGGTGGGGCTTATCTGGGTTGGGGCGTGTTTGTTTTGGTGATTTTAAATGTCAAAATTGGCTTTCAAAAATCGGAGACCCTGCCTTTAATCTTCTTTTCTCTATATTTCCCTTTTTCTCTACTTCTCTTCCTGCCTTTTCCTAATGATTTTTCTCTTATTTCTATCTTTTTTCTTCTTCTGCTTTTTAAATATTTTTCTGTTACTGTTCTTTTCTCTCTATTCGTTTCGTCTCATTCGTCTGTCGCTCACTCGTCCCGCTTCTCTCTCTATTTCTTGTCCTTGATCCTCTTTTTATTACTTTATGCTTCATCCCTTTCTCTCTCTCTATCAGAGGGACAGATAGGACTAAATCTAAGCTCCATTAGATGTTTACAGGAAAGAGAGAGGATGGAGAGAGTAAATGAGCGTTTCTACTTTTTATTATTCCACCTGCTCATTACGTCTCGGTGCATTTTGTTTTTCATTCATTTGGATGTGAGTTGAATTCATTAAACAGCAGACTTGTGTGTGTGTGCGTGTGCGTGTGCGTGTGTGTGTGTGTGTGCATGTGTGTGTGTGTGTGTCCACCACGTCGTTTTTGTCTCTTTGACACATTTCCTACAGAGACACGTTTCTGTGATGAGTTCAAGGCTAAAGGCTACACCAAACCTACATCAATAAAACACTGCATAAACATATCTGTAATGAAAGACACACACACACACACACACACACACACACACACACACACACACACACACACACACACATATACATACACACACACACACACACACACACACACACACACACACACACACACACACACACACACACACACACACACACACACACACACACACACATTATACTGATCTTCAGCTACTTTTCTGAATTCAGATGAATGAACGAACGATAGATGAATGTTAATTAACACGGTCTTTGTTCATTATATCTGACTGCTTCTGCCTGCTGAAATAAAGACAGAAATAAATAATGATCAGGTCTCCCATCCATCCATCTCTCTGTTTGTGTGTTTAGAACACTGTCTGTTTATTTGGAATAATAAGGTTATGTTTGGTCACATCCTGAAAATAAATGACCGAAGGTTTGAAGCTTAGAGTGAATTTTCTTTCAATGTCTCAAAATTATATATAAATGTGTGTGTGTGTGTGTGTGTGTGTGTGTGTGTGTGTGTGTGTGTGTGTGTGTGTGTGTGTGTGTGTTACAACCTTTCTCTGTCTCTCTGTCTCACTCTCTGTCTCTGTCTCACTCTCTGTTTCTTTCTCTCTCTCTCTCTCTCTCTCTCTCTCTCTCTCTCTCTCTCTCTTTCTCTCTGAACTGACTGATTCACTTTCAACTCCTAGAGTTTAGTCTCAGAACAGAATGTATCACTTCCAGCGAATCGACTCGGTCAGTTTGATGTGAATAAAGTCACTAATGAAAGGTTGGATGGTGAATCAATGGGTTTCTTCATCAGGTGAAGCACGATGCTGAAAGTCCTTTAAGTGATTTCTCTTGTCAGGTCAATCAATCTTGTAATTGCATTTTTACAAAGCACCATTTTATTGGATCATTGCTGCAACAGGGTTTAAAACATGTCTCCTGCTGCTGAAGTGTTCGGGTCATTAATTACTTTTAAGTGAAGCACCAACATTTAGTCAATCAGAGAACCATATATTTCTTTCTGTTTTTTCCATATCCTTATTTAATGAGCAAGTCAGACTTTCTTCACTTTATAACAATGATGAAGTCTTCCTGCTGTCTTCTAGCTTTGGAAACGTGAAATCCTGAAATGTCCTGGATCTCCTGAGGAAGCTTGGATTAAGCTCTTGATTGGGAATGAACTGGATACGTTACACTCATAATCTGAGGTTGAAGGAAGATCAGCAGCCTCGAGACCTATTCGGACTGGATTCATTTGCGTGGGGACGTGGGGGGTAAAGTAATTATTACCACAGCTTCTCTGTGATTTTAGTCCCGTCCGAATGTGCCATCTCGGTAATCATTACGGACAATGTCAGTAAAGATTATGGCTACTTTTACCTTCTGTAAAAAGGGCCGGAAAAATTACCTCAGGTAATACTAATCCCGTCCGAATAGACCTGCCATAAATATGTACGGTAAAATTCCATCATTTCCTGTTGAAAAGTAGTTTTTGGCGCGTTTTTCAAGCATGGAGGCGCTTGAAACAGGAAGCGACATCATACGCACATGACGACAAGGAGGTTACTGTGGTGCATAAAGCGAGTTACCCCTCCCACTTCTCCTAGTTTTACTGAGACGTCTTGTCCCGTGCAAATTGGCCACTTAATATTACAGACGTCCTGAGGTAAAATTGCATTACTCCACGTCCCCACGTAGAACTAATCCCGTCCGAATAGTGCTTTGGAGAACACCACAGAGTTGATAAATTCTGGACTCTGATTGGTCATCAGGTGTCGATTAATTCTCTAGAACAGCGGCAGATTGATATTAATGAGCTTGTTTCTATAGCAACAGCTCGTTTCCAAGGCCAGTGCTCTGTGGTATGGTGAGGTTTTCTATATGGACATATTTATTTAACAATGTGTAGAATGAATTGAAGGAGTCTCCAGTGTGAGAAATGAAGCCGTAACTTAATCTCGTCTGAAATCTTCAGGACAGAGTTTAATTTGCAAGAGTAACTCGGTCACTTATAACCGCAACACACACAAGTTAAATTCTGTATTTATATATAATTTCATATGACAATTAGACAGCTTAATTAGACCTTAATTATGTCATTTGAACATTAAAATGCAGTTATATAAATATCATTCTCTCTGACAGTGTAGTGTAGAAACAGATCCTTTCTCCTTCAGGTAAAATACCTTTCATATATAAATCATAAAGGTGGAGTTTATTTATTCAAAGCCTATGAATAATGGATGCTTTAAGATTAAATATGCTTTGAGGAGGTAGAGAGAGTTGATCAGTAAAAGTGTGGCTAAGGGAAAACCTCGATAAACTTCTGAAAATTAAAACCTTAAACAAAAAAAATAAATAAAAGATTTCTCTGGATTTGTTTGTATTCACTGTACAGTATATTTATTTATACACTCACTAAGCTCTTTATACCCATTCATGTATCTATCTAATCAGCCAATCAGATAGCAGCAGCAAAACATATAAAATCATGCAGAGATGTTTTAAATGTTTCATGTAAGGTTCAAATCAAACATCCAAACTGTGAATCTGATCTCAGTGACTTTGACCCTGGAGAAACGGACCAGAGGGTCTGATCTCACACAACAGTCACTAGAGTTTACACAGAGTTTACACACTGACTGGTACAAAGTGCTGCAGTGGACACGTGAGTATTAGACCTGGGCTGTGGTGCAGTGGAAGAAGGAGGCCTCATCTGTAACATCACGAGGACTTCCCAAGCACGTGTGTATCGCTTACCTGGGGAAGAGACGAGCTGGCACAAGGATGCACTATGGGATGAGGCGAGTCAGCTGAGACAGAGTGATACTCTGGGCAAAGTTCTGCTGGAAAGTGGTGGGCACAGCTGTTCAGGAGGACGTTACCTTAAACTGTTACAAACACTGTTACAGACTAAGTGCACCCCTTCATGACAGCCTTACTCCCTAATATCAGTGTCCTCTTATAGCAGGATAAAGCTCCCTGACACACTGCAAAAAATGGTTCAGGAACAGTTTAATGAAATAAAAAAGATGTTCAAGGTGTTGACGTTGCCTTCACATTCCGTACATTGTCACTCTGATCAAGTGATATGTGGGACGTGCTGGACAATTAAGTCAAGAGTCAAGAATTCTTGACTTCATGATGTCATTTCACAGGGTGAAGTGGTGGCTCGAGTGAAACTGTTGGGCCCTTGAGCAAGGCCCTTAACACTCTCTGCTCTGGTGGTGATGCATCATAGCTGACCCTGTGCTCTGACCCAAAGTTTGGATATGTGAAGAAATGGCAAAATAAAGACTTGTTCAGGACTTTTAGGATCTACTGCTTATGTCTTCAGAGGTCTTGTGTAGTCCAGGCCTCGGTAACATATGGTAACATTTTCTTTTAAATTCTCTCTAGTAGCTTTCTTAATTAATCTTTCTCTTTAGTTTCTTTTACACCCTGATACACCATGATACCAGTCATTCCTGCCAAGGTGTGATGAAAGACTGGCATTAAGTATTCTTCAGGCAATCCAGCTTAATCAGACAAGAGGATTCTGGTTAAACAAAGTATACTGTACTACATGGAAGTGTGACGGACATTCGTATTGCGTGCCACTGCTGCCCTCTTCTGGCTGTCAGCTCTGTAGCATGGCCACATGTTGTTGTTGTTATTATTATTATTATTATTATTATTATTATTATTATTATTATTATTATTATTATTATTATTATTGTTGTTGTTGTTGTTGTTGTTATTATTATTATTGACTAATTATTTTTTATTGTTGTTATCAAGTACCAAAAGCACATAAGCACCCTATTGTTTCAGCTTTCCTTCTTCTTCTTCTTCTTCTTCTTCTTCTTCTTCTTCTTCTTCTTCTTCTTCTTCTTCTTCTTCTTCTTCTTCTTCAAATTTACAATAACCTGCTAAATCATTTACATCTACCTGCCATAATCCCTAATCCTCTCTCAAATTCTGTCCAAACTTCAGTTTTCAATTTTCTCCAGTTTCGCTCACGTCATCTTGTCACCTTGACTCCATGCTCATGACTGAAACTACTAATCACTCATAAATACTTCTGACATTCTGCTTCAGAAATGTTCAGAAAGGTTCTGCTTTCCTGTGATTGCTTAGGCAACAATTGTAATGTATCTGTCAATGTGTAGCTCACAGAGTCTGGAGGCTTCACACTGAAAATCCTATTATTATTATAATTAGTAGTAATAATCATAAAAGCATTCACAATTACCTGAGAGCAACTTAAGCTGGCTCAATAAATCCTCTTCAAAGTGGCAAATACAGTCTTATTATTTCATATGTAAAATTTATTATAGTCCTCTAATGTACACAACTGTGTTGATGTCAGGAAAAGATGTTAGAGGTTTTGGTCCAGACTAACAAACTACCATTTGCCAGTTAGGCTTGTAAACAACAGTCAAAAGTTGCAGGCAACAGACTGGTTAACCTTTCTGAGCTGTTTCATTGATCACATTCAGGCAACAGTAAACTGTTATTTAAAAAAGTAGCTTGTGTCATCACTTAATTTACCAGGGCTCTCACATTTTGAGGACAGGCAAAAGTGACCTCCAACCATCCACCCAAACACAAGAATGGGGGTGTTGTTGGGTTTGGTAAGGATCACTGAACTCAATTTAAACAAATACAAAGTATTTATTAATTTGTGTGTGTGTGTGTGTGTGTGTGTGTGTGTGTGTGTGTGTGTGTGTGTGTGTGTGTGTGTGTGTGTGTGAGAGAGAGAGAGAGAGAGAGAGAGAGAGAGAGATTATGACTGTTTGTTGCCTTTTTGGACCCCTTTATCATTTGTAATGTTGCTCCCATATAAAACAGTTCAGCTCAAGCCCAGACATTTTTAGTGACGTGATGTGATACAGCTCAGTACGGTGACCCATACTCAGAATTCTCTGCATTTGACCCATCCAAAGTGCACACACACACACAGCAGTGAACACACACACAGCAGTGAACACACACCCGGAGCAGTGGGCAGCCATTTATGCTGCATCACCCGGGAAGCAATTGGTGGGCTCGGTGCCTTGCTAGAGGGCACCTCAGTCGCAGCTGGCCCAAGACTCGAACCCACAATTTTAGGATTACGAGTCAGACTCTCTAACCATTAGGCCGCGACTTGCCCCCAGATTTGATCCTCAATGTCCCGTCCAGAGACGAGTTTCGTGTTGATGTTTTTTTCAAACCGACCATTGAAAATACCCTCTGGGCATCAGCATTAGAACGTGGAAGCACTAAAACCAAGGCTACTTGTTCTGGGCACGTTAGTGAACCTGGGCCCACTGGCACCATCTCAGGGCCCCCATTTTGAGAACCACTGGCCTAAACTACATGTTCTGAGCAGGTCTTGTCAGTGAACAGGGTGTAAAACTGTTGGCTAAGTTACAGACACTCATGAAAAACTGATGCTGATTATCTGGGAAATGTCTCTAACAGCAGTCACAATGTCATTGTGAATTAGTGATGCTCGCAGCTCCAGTGGTTTTCTTTGTGGGTGAACGAGGATGATGCTGAACAATTCCAGGATCCCTCAGTTCATGAGTCTGTCATGTCCAATACTCCTAATCACCTTTTGTTTATGACTAAACATCACTATTTATTGCGTGGGAAAGTGTTGGGAGAAGTTTTTAAATGACAGAAACGTTTCCTAAACAAATTACAAAGCAATCTGGATTTCTCAGCTTCATGTGTAACTTCTAACCATTCAACCTGCATGTGTTTGTAGGTTTTGTACATTAGGCCTTTGTGCTAATTCAGATATTAACGCTGTGTATCAGAAAAAAACAGACTCTGTCTCGGACGCGACGTCACGCTGCGACACCATCGGGAGCGCGCGGGGCGCGCCCACGATCCATGGGCGGGGTCGAGAGGGAGCGCGCAGTCTCGGGCGCGTGCACTTTGCTGGAGCCGGTGCTGCTGTTGCTGTGAGAATAAAACGCTGTGAGGTTTCATTTCGGTTAGTATTTATTCCTGTTTTTTACATCGACATCACTAACCGGTGCAACATGCGCGAGATCGTTCATCTACAGGCCGGACAATGCGGCAACCAGATCGGAGCCAAGGTGAGAGAAATAATCATCATATAATCAGCATATAGTCATCACATCATATATCATCATATATCATATAATCATCTTATAATCATCAGATAATTATCAAATAATAATATTCATACAATCATCATATAATCATAAAACAATCATAATATAAACATCAAATAATCATCAAATATCATAGAATAATCAAATAATCATTAAATAATCGTATAGTCCTCATATAATCATCATATAGTCATCATATATAGATCAAATAACCATCATATAATCATAGAATAATTATAATATAAATATCAAATGATCGTCAAATATCATATACTAATCATATAGTCATCATATAATCATGTAATCATCAAATAACAAAATTCATATAATCATCATAAAGAGGAACGACATGTAAACACCAGCAACTGCATTTCGTCAGCTGTTATTTGGTGTTTTAATAATAATAATAATAATAATAATAATAATAATAATAATAATAATATATATATATATATATATATATATATATATATATATATATATATATATACATATATATATATATATGTATATATATATATATATATATATATATATATAATATATACATATACAGAGAGAGAGAGAGAGAGAGAGAGAGAGAGAGAGAGAGAGAGAGAGAGAGAGTAATTATGCAGACAGAGAGAACAGAGAGAAAAAAAATAGTAATTTAAAAGAAAACAATAAATGATTTAAAAGCAGCTGATTTATAAAGTTTATGAATTGATCTCGTTATAAATGGTGATTTGGTGTCCTGCTGTCAGTGATATAATGGCGCTGATGGGGTGAGGTTTCATCTCCTTTGTGTCTGAGGCTCAGGCTGGATGTGACCTCCAGAACCCTAAAGTGCACAATTAAACCAGTTTCTCTCACATCTTAATTCTTCTAAAGCTTAATCTTTACATTAGTCTAAAGAATTGCTTCAGCAGACAGACATTTTGGGGTTAATTCTGTGGGATTTGTCCTTGTATGTGTACAGGGGTGTGGTCCTGGGTGCAGGAATGAAGACACAAACAGCAGGATGTAATTGGTGAATTAAATAAATAAATAAAACAAACATTACGCTTTGGGTCTAAACGCAGACTGGAGACAAAAATATTTTGTATAAATGTAAATGTCAGATTGTAAAAGCTTTAGGAACTGGTGCGCGTGCGCGTGCGCGCGGGTACGCGAGCGCTTCAGGATGATTCATTGTGCAGCACAACAATAAAACCCTGATTTGCATATTTACACACTGATTTGAATATTCAGTGTTGTTTCAGAATCAGCTGATAATTGTGACATTAACTAACGATAAAGATCTTACAGACCTGCTTTACAGCGTGTCTACATTTATTTATTTATTTATTTATTTATTTATTTATTTATTTATTTATTTATTTATTAAATAGTTAATATATAGATGATAGAATAGAGTATTATAGATTAGAATGAGGTGCAGGGATGTAATAGGATGGAGGTGATAACAAATAATTGTAAGGTTACACGTTATTATTGTGTAATGGGGAACATTTAACTGTTCATCAGGTAGATTGTCTGGGTGAAGAAACTGTTCTTGTTGTGCTGGTACTCGGGACATTCCGGCCAGATGGTAAACGTTCAAAACGCGGATGACTTGGATTTGAGGGATCCAGAATGATTTTCTGAGCTCTTTTCTTCACTCTGGATATACAATATATAGTTATTGGAGGGGGAACTGCGTAACTGTCACACAGTAAATATTTAAGCCTGTTAAGATGTTCTGACTGTTATAACACAGTGTGATCTCTATCCTTCTGTTTCTGCAGTTTTGGGAGGTGATCAGCGATGAGCACGGCATTGATCCCACTGGTACCTACCACGGAGACAGCGACCTGCAGCTGGACCGCATCAGTGTCTACTACAATGAAGCTTCAGGTCAATATCACTGCACCACTTAGTATCACAGTCAGAGAAAGATCACATGAGCTTTACGTTGTTTGTTTTAACAGATAATACTGAGATAATGACATATGATTCTTTATTTCGTTTTCATTACTATCTTATGGCACCACATGAATGCCATGAAACAGTACACACACAAAGACACACACAACATATCATAGACCTGGACACAGCAGGGTACAAACAGTCAAATGGATTAAACACAGACCCACCTGGTAAGTGTGTGATTTTAATGTTTTGTTCAATTCTCCAACTTTTCAGGAGGCAAGTATGTTCCTCGTGCCATCTTGGTGGATCTGGAACCAGGAACCATGGACTCGGTTCGATCTGGACCTTTCGGACAGATCTTCAGACCCGACAACTTTGTCTTTGGTAGAGTTAAATACATATAATTTTAATACATTAGACTTAATTCATTGCTTGATTTGATTGCGTATTTTAAAAAATATAAAATGGAGGTCAATATATAACATACCACTAGATGGCAGCACATGTACAAAATTTCCATAGCAATTTTTTGGGATGTTAATTATAGAACATTAATAGTTTTTTCTCTTCTTTTCTACAGGCCAGAGTGGTGCTGGGAATAACTGGGCCAAAGGCCACTACACAGAGGGAGCCGAGTTAGTTGACTCTGTCCTGGATGTGGTGCGTAAGGAGGCTGAGAGCTGCGACTGCCTGCAGGGTTTCCAGCTCACCCACTCTCTGGGAGGTGGCACTGGCTCAGGCATGGGTACGCTGCTAATCAGCAAGATTCGTGAAGAATATCCCGACCGTATCATGAACACCTTCAGTGTGGTGCCTTCTCCAAAAGTGTCTGATACAGTGGTGGAGCCATACAACGCCACTCTGTCTGTGCACCAGCTGGTGGAGAACACTGACGAGACCTACTGCATTGACAACGAGGCTCTGTATGACATCTGTTTCCGTACACTCAAGCTGACCACACCCACTTACGGTGATCTGAACCATCTGGTCTCAGCCACCATGAGCGGTGTCACGACTTGCCTTCGCTTCCCCGGGCAGCTGAATGCTGATTTGCGCAAGCTGGCAGTCAACATGGTGCCATTCCCACGTCTTCACTTCTTCATGCCTGGTTTTGCACCCTTGACCAGCAGGGGAAGCCAGCAGTACCGTGCACTTTCCGTTCCTGAGCTGACTCAGCAGATGTTCGATGCTAAGAACATGATGGCTGCCTGCGATCCACGTCACGGCCGTTATCTCACAGTCGCTGCCATTTTCCGTGGCCGCATGTCCATGAAGGAGGTCGACGAGCAGATGCTCAACATCCAAAACAAGAACAGCAGCTACTTTGTAGAATGGATCCCCAACAATGTCAAGACGGCCGTGTGTGACATCCCACCTCGTGGCCTCAAGATGGCCGCCACCTTCATCGGCAACAGCACAGCCATCCAGGAGCTGTTCAAGCGCATCTCTGAGCAGTTCACGGCCATGTTCAGGAGAAAGGCCTTTCTCCACTGGTATACAGGAGAAGGAATGGATGAGATGGAGTTTACTGAAGCTGAGAGCAACATGAATGACCTGGTTTCCGAGTACCAGCAGTACCAGGATGCTACAGCTGAAGAGGGAGAGTTCGAGGAGGAGGGTGAAGAAGAGGCTGCCTAAATTGCTCTCGCTCCTTCATCTCATCTTTTTATGGTTGCTTCCTTTGTGTTTTCTTGCTTCTCGTCCCACATTCCCGTCATTTACTCCATCAGGTGTTTTGTGAAGATGTATCTGTACAAGATAAAAACTCTCATCAATGCATTCTCACTTTTTTCCCGTGCTCTCTTGAAGGTATCTTAGTTAGTTCAACTCGGTCTGTTGTTTTCCTGTTGTGGACACAACTCACAGTCTAGAAAACCTACCTGTTTTCAAATGTAAAGCAACCTTAACTTCCGCTGTAACTCAATAAAAATGTGGTTAAACGAGTGTAAGTTGTGATGTTTTTTGTTTGTTTGTTTAATTATTTTGGTTGGTTGGTGGTTTTATTTTTTTTTTAAACATAGTGCCTCTTGCTGTAGTGTTTTCACACCAGAGGGTGCTGCAGAGAATAAAACACAATCCATATAAATATTATTTGTTATACAAGATGAAAGAACTGAGAAATCTGAGAAGGTTCCAAATAGCAAAACAAAATAGATAAATCAGCAACTCTGCAGTTCGCCCAGAAGGAAGAAAAGAGACAGACGGCTCAAAAAAAGAAATAGCAGCTGCAGAAGAGGAAGTTCTGATCTTGATTTCCTCTTTGCGCAGACTCACATAGTGTTGTATGCAAGAGGGAGGTTTATGAATACACACATGTATGCACAGCTGGTAAACTCACAAAATAAGTGCATGATGCTGAGAACGAAGAAAAGGATGGATATGTGAAGAGAAGGAATCAGTAGGAGACGTCATATTGACAACACGAGCATCACACCCAAGATTCTCCACACAGATCAGGAAGTGATTCTGTCGGCCTAATACAGATTATGTGAGCGTGTTGGCGTGTGTGTATCTGTGTGTACGTCTGTGTGTGGTTGAAAAGCTACATACATATATATCCTGTCCATAATGATACTGTCATCACAGAAACTCCACTAATCACTTATGGACTTCATTCTGAAGCTACATCATGGGATCCAGAATAAAGTAAGTCTATTTCTGCTTCTCTGATTTCTCTTTTATCTGATCTGCAGCTCTCTGAGATTTCAGGCCACAATACATCCCCGTCGCATTTACTTTAACTTTAACCCACAAGTCATTATTGATACACACTGGTTCTACCGTATAACTGTTTTCTTTTTACTTAATTATGTTAGTGGCTTCTTGAAGAGTCCATTTCCTGGACACACTTCCTCTGTCAGTGTGAGCTTACAACATGTAGACTTAAACACTTAAACCTGTGTCTCCATCTGCAACTTTTTAACACTGCTTTTTGTTGTTAATTGGCCAGGACAAAAGTGTGAGGGTAAAAATCACACAGAACTTCTGGTATTACTCAGAGATGTAATGATGCTCTATTATTTATATCAAACTTCATTAGAAAGGCTGCAGCTCGTCATTTCTAACGCTTTAGAGGTTTCAGACTTCAGATAGTTGCAGACTTCTTTAACATCAGAGATCAAACATACAGTAACAGGATGTGCTGTTGTAGGAAAATTATCCACACATCGCTATAAAAGCACATCCTGTGGTGTTTATTGCACTTACACTACAACTTCTATCCATTTATTTTATCCGTGTAACGTTGTGGAACAAAACGTTCTGAATTTTTATCTCTGACTGTTACTAAAGCAGTGCAACGTGTGAATCAATCATATCATTTGCTGCTGCTTTAAAAAAAATTCTGACCAGATTTTTAAATAAATTCAGAATGTACAGTTCAAACCTGAGCATTTGTTTCTGTATCAGTATCATCAGAAATCTTTTATTTTATTAATGTATTTAAATTTTTATTTAAGTCACCATGATAACCTTTTGTCCTTTCTAGGTTTGAGTCAGTGTAAAATTACACTTGGATGATCTTATGATATTGCACTCACTCATATACTGTACTCACTGAACTATTACAAAATGATGTAGCACTAAATTTTACACGATTATATTATTAAAAGCTCAGTTTCTTTTACATCACAGATTCTTTCATGTTCAGTGTTTTTATCAGTTCGTCTACTCTAATTATTGGAGCGTTTCTGTGAGATACGACAATATTTACGTTGCCAGTTTGTCTACTCATTTTGTGGGTTTCAGGGAAAATCCAGAAAGGACGTTTTACTGGTTCTTTCAAGCTTCATGCCCCATCGCCAGAGACAAAGGTGAGCAGATAGGGTGTTTTTTTTTTTGTGCAGACTGTGTGCTAAGAAAATGTCTCTTCTTCCTGTCATGTGATTTAACCAGAAAGCCACAAGACCAACAGGGTTGTTGTCATGGAAACAACAGGATGAGCTAGCCTGCTAAGATTAGCTGAAGCCTGTGGTCACTTTAAATGTCATTAAAGTAAAGAGGGAATAAAAGACCAGACCAAGAGAGAGAGAGAGAGAGAGAGAGAGAGAGAGAGAGAGAGAGAGAGAGAGAGAGAGAGAGAGAGAGAGAGAGAGAGAGAGAGAGAGAGAGAGAGAGAGAGATGTTTGATGCCACAATAAATAAAAACACTACTATAATGTATTCTACACACAATACTGCTCGTATTGTTGTTTTTATTGACAGGTTTTAGTTCTGTCTAAGGGCTTTGACTAAATGCTGTAAATGTAAATGAACATGTAATTCTGCAGTAGACTTTTACTCTTACAGGTTGCTTTAAAGAGTCGGTTTTAATTGTACAGGAAGAAGGTGTTTGTGTGACTCAGTGACTTCAGTTAACCACATCCTCTACTTACTACAGAAATGAGCCTAATATATGTGCTAAACTGAGAACAGTGGTGTGTGTCTGTGTTTGTGTGTGTGTGTGTGTGTGTGTGTGTGTGTGTGTGTGTGTGTGTGTGTGTGTAAATTGCAAATGTTTTTTATTATTATTATTATTATTATTATTTTATAAAACTATAATATTGACCCTGATGAAGGTTATAGGTTGAAGGATGATGAAACACACACTGAGGAAAAAAGTTAATAACTAAATTCCTCTAACTACCTCTGACTACCTCTAACTACCTCTAACAACTTCACCTACAAGGTGATCAACACTTTTGGGGTTTGTGTTAAAGTTCCTCAACAAAAATACCACAGCTGTAGAGTCTCCAATCATCCTCTGCTCAGTGATGCTTTATTTCAATTATTAGAGCAGAGGGGTGCTAATACTTTGTGCTGTGTAACACATGGACTACGATCGATGTGATCAGAGCTTAAGTGCTTAGTGTGCAGCATTAATACTGAAACTGTGATACGGAAACAGATATCAAGGAAGTAAAACAAATGATTAAAAATAGACATTAACACAAAGTCGATAAACGTCCCACACAAAACAAACAAAACCATGATGTCATAAACATTTA
This sequence comes from Tachysurus fulvidraco, assembly GCF_022655615.1. Lineage (NCBI taxonomy): Eukaryota > Metazoa > Chordata > Actinopteri > Siluriformes > Bagridae > Tachysurus > Tachysurus fulvidraco. The sequence continues at coordinate 17,502,698 of NC_062535.1, read as the reverse complement.
GTATATTATGGCTTCATAAATAACAGAAACACAACAAAAAATGCAATGGAGTAGAAAATTCTGCATGAAAACGAGTACTATTTTCTGAACTGCTGAATAATGAGTGTGTTCGTTGTGTCAGCGTCTTAGCGGTCAATATCATATATATCTTTATTTAAATTTTTCGAATGTTGCGATTACGTTGCGTCGTGTTGCACTTGATGGTAAAAAAATCAAGTTTTGTTTCATCCACATTTTCTATCCCTGATTTTTTTCATGTTTAAAGCTTGTGTTTAAAGAAATTGTTGGTCAAGAAGCTACTTAAAAAAATCAATAGAGATAAAAGTATGGTTTTAAAAATATATATATATATATATATATATATATATATATATATATATATATATATATATATATATATATATATATATATATATAAAAAATCACCTTAAAGGAGCGCACAACCTGGTTGACTCTGAGTCCAGGTCGGTGTTCCTACACGTTCTGTGTGGTGTATGAGCTTCAGTATGCTAGCACTGACCCTGATGTATCTAGAACTAGCTGTAAATATAGACAATAACACCAACATGTGTCTCAATGTTCAGATCCTGGGCTGCTGTTTCACTTCCCAGAGGACTTCACTGATGAGGTCAGTGCCAAAAAGAAAACCTTGTTGTATACTGTGTTAAAATAACAAACATCAGGAGGATTCAGATAATCCCTTTCTTTAAGTTTCGTTTTTCTTTCTAGGAGTGTTTGCAAACCCTTCCTCGATTCTGCTTCCCGTATGACATAGAGAGGTAACGTTATTGTGTCTCTTGATTTATTTAATGGTTTATTCGTGTCATGTTTGAATATTAATGAAACTAGTTGACTGACTGGTTTCTAGGGTGAGGGATGGAGTAGCTGTGCAGCACTTTACATTTGCCTTGACTGACCTTGAGGGATGTCAGAGATTTGGCTTCTGCAGACTCACCTCCAGCTCCCAGACCTGCCTCTGCATCCTCAGGTCTTTATACTTCAACTCTACATAACCTGAAGAGCACAGATTAATGGTCCTACACGTAGCCTCAGCTTCACCCTCACAGGCTGTACAGCAGACATTCATAGCGTCCTGTAGACACTGATGATGAGAGTTGATGAGGGTTGATGGGCAGAGTAGCTGCTAGTTTTAGAAGAAGGCTGAAGGTGGAAAAAAGGATATTCTTGCCTGGTGGGGATTTGAGGCTGGTTTAAAAATAATCTTTGCAGCTGCAGAGCAAATCATCCTAATTTATGCTAATGAATGTCTGTGGTCTTGGCAACTGGATTGGGAGAGAGAACATGGAGCATTTTATTAAAAAAAAAAAAAAGGAATATGATGAATCTGATTCTTAGCCATTCACTGAAACTCCCTTTTCCACTTTCTGTATTTTCTGGCATCTTTTTGTGAGTTTTTTTTTTTTTTTTTTTTTTGAGAAGGTTTGTAACCTGTCTCTCTTACCTACAGTATGTGCAGACCCAGATCATTTATCATAATAAGGACAATAATAAGGATAATTCTGTCATTCTTTATGTCACACAGCTATCTGCCTTGGTTCGAAGCCTTTTATAAACTCTTAAATAACCTGGCAGACTATGTGACAAAAGGCCAGGTAAACAATGCATTTCCTCATCTTAGTATTTCCCGTTTAAACGAATTTAAAAAATAAATTCCATTTAACAGTTTGTCGTTTTAAATTTGGACAGACGAATGAGATGAGAGAGTTACTGGCAGCTCTTTACAAACACCCCGTGCCACTGGCTAACAGCTTAAACACTCTGCATCTGGTAAGTTCTCTTTAAGATCTAATCCATACTCTAGAACCACAATGTCACAAAACAGTGGAGTTTTTATGATTATTCATATGAACATTTTCAGTGTATAACGTTTCAGTGTATGAAATTCACTCTCATGTGCTGTATGTTATCACCTGATTCCACAAACCAATGTGACTAGAAACAGTAAGGACATTATTTATAATCCCACTGTCTGGTTTCACCCAGACGAGGATGAGGTTTCTCTCCAGGTTTCTTCCTCATATCCGCTCAGGGAGTTTTTCTTCAAGCTTGCTCATTTATAGGATGAAGTTAAATTTCATTTTGGACTTTGAAATTTTTCTATTTCTGTTGTTAATAGCACTATACAGATAAAATAAAACTAAATAAAATTTAATTGAATTATATGTCTACCTTTAGAGATGTTATACTATTATATTATTAATTGACTAGGCTTTTGAGAAATTCACATTTTCAACTTTGTCACAATTTTTAGATTTGTGAATTTATTTATGGTTTTGTTTGTTTGATTGTTTGTTTGTTTCAGATGCCATACTTTGTCGCTCCGGATCCAAAGACTTTACCTTCTGTTCCAGAGAGTGTGAGTTTGTACTGGACGTTTGTCTGTTATCATTCACTATATTGTTGTTCTCATTGTGTCTGTACTCAAATTTGTGTGTGTGTGTGTGTGTGTGTGTGTGTGTGTGTGTGTGTTTATTTAGAGGAACCTTACAGAGCTGATCGTGGCTGTAGACGTGGGGAACCTGCTGCAGCTCTACGCTAGCATGCTTTTTGAGAGGCGTATCCTCATCTGCTGCAGTAAACTCAGCACGGTGAGGAAGACCGTGTGCTGTAGAGAGAATGAACAGGGTTTCATCTGGTTTTGATTGAGCTGTCATTGTGAGCACAGACAACTGAAGTGAAACTGTTGTCGATTTACAGTTTCCTGTACTTCCTTCAGGTCCTGTGATTATACATCAAAACCTGAGTTTAGTTCAGGGAAGAGGGAAGTGAGTGAGCTAAAGGTCAATGAGAGGTCAATCCAGAGTCCTAAATTTATTTATAACATGACTCCGTGAAACATATATTCAAATTATATTTAATTTTATTTGTTTGTTTATTTGTTTTTTCCCTGCTTTACTCAGATATGTACTATTATTTTTTTCATTATTGATTTTTAAAATGTAAAATATTTGGATTTAGTTCATTTTTTTATTTAATTTTCTTTGTAATTAGTTTTTTTTGTGTGCTTTTTTATACTTTTGTGACTATAGAAATGTAAATATTTATGTGCACACTGAGTTCAAGCTTGAGCTTGAATATCAATCACAAAGAAGAACAAAAGAAGGTTTTATCCCCCAAAATCAAACAAATATCAGTGGCACAGACAACATGCTCACTAGCTTCGTTAGGATTCCTCTGGGTGTTGGCGGTCCCTATTCAGATAGGGAGGAAGTGATAATGCCTTTGTTCAGACACATTCATCTCTGTGATTTATACAGAAATCTCTCATCCAGTGTAAATCATAGGTGTCCACTGGAAACAACTGAATGTACAGTAAAGTGAAAATCAAAACTCATCTCAACAGTATTTTTCTTTGTCCTGTAGCTGACAGCATGTATACATGCATGCTGCAGCATGATCTTCCCCATGTATTGGCAGCACATCTTCATCCCAGTCCTACCACCACACCTACTGGACTACTGCTGGTGAGAAGCAACACATACACACACACACACACACACACACACACACACACACACACACACACACACACACACACACACACACACACACACACACACTTAGTCACACAAACACACACATTTACAGCATTTGGCAGGATTTCTTATCCAGAGCGACATATAAAAGTGCTTTTAAGTCTCTAGCATTGGATGCATTAACTCACTCTGGTTTACTAGGCTAAATACCTAAGATACACCCTGAGCCTAAAACACTAAATCTATCTATTTATTTATATTAAATAAACACATACTGTACAACAAACAGGGGAGAAAGTGTTAGTTCAAGTGTTTCATGAAGAAGTAGGTCTTCACTCGTCAATGGAAGATATCCAGTGACTCAGCTGTCCGGACCCCTAGGGGAAGTTTATTCCACCATCTTGTTGCCAGAACAGAAAAAAGTCTTGTTGTATACTTACCTCTTACCCGGAAAAATGGTGGGACCAGTCGAGCAGTGCTGGTAGCTCTGAGGGTGCGAGGTGCAGTGTGAGGAGCAATGAGGGCTTTGAGGTAAGAGGGAGCTGGTCCATTTTTGGCTTTGTAGGCAACCATCAATATTTTGAATCTGATATGTTCAGCTAACCGGAAGCCAGTGGAGGGATCGCAGCAGTGAGGCAGTGTGTAGTTCGGGGCAGGTTCAAAACAATCCAAGCAGCTGCATTTTGGATTATTTGCAGAGGATGAATTGGATTCATAGGTTAACTTAACAGCAGTCACAGTAGTCCAGTCTTGAGTTGCAG